>NC_060119.1:788500266-788806319 GCF_021461395.2 Schistocerca americana
GTGGAGTGTGTGGCACTTGAGGATCTGGAGGGACATATGGAATTGGGGGAGGGGGGGCAGATATCCGAGTGGGACTGGGATAGCAGAAAATGGGACAGATCCAGGATTTCTAGGTGTGGTGGATGGTAGGGGTTCAACCCCCATTTCTGGCCGGAGAAAAATTGGGGGCTTCAGATTGGACAAAGCAGAGAAGAAGGCTCTAGGTAGGATGATGGTCAATGGTGAGTCTAAGGTAGGTGAGGGCAGGGGAGAAGTGGACAGGAAGGACACAGATGGTAAGGGAAAATCGAGGAGCTGGAAGGGTTGAATGGTATGACCTATGATGATTGCCTGGCGCTTGGAAGGATTGATTTTTAGAAGCCACTGGTTAAACCATGTGGCAAAAAAGGTGATTTACGAGAAGTCGTTAGGACTGCTGAAGGGGAGGAGCGAGGGCAAGGAAGGCAGTGACATCGGCATACTGCAGGAGGTGGGAGTTTGGGCATATCTGCTGTGTACAGGAGGTAGAGGAGAGAGGAGAGGACAGAGCTCTGGGGACACTTGTGGAGGGGTAGAAGGTGCAGGAATCAGTGTTATGGATTGTAACCTAGGAGGAGCCACAGGAGAGGAAGGAGGCAATCAGATGGACATAGTTGAGAGGAAGGGTGGAGTTTAAGCAGGAGACAGGGATGCCATACACAGTTATAGGCCTTTTCGAGGTCTAGGGGCCAGCCAGGGTGGCCGTGCGGTTCTAGGCTCTACAGACCGGAACCGTGCGACTGCTACGGTCAAGGTTCGAATCCTGCCTCAGGCAGGGATGTGAGTGATGTCCTTAGGTTAGTTATGTTTAACTAGTTCTAAGATCTAGGGGACTGATGACCTTAGAAGTTAATTCCCTTAGTGCTCAGAGCCATTTGAACTATTTGAGGTCTAGGGAGACAAAAATGGCAGTGTGATGGGAGTTAACCTAAGGAAGAGGAGATGAGTGAGGTGCAGGAGTTGGTCGTCAGTAGAGAAGGAAGGTTGAAAGCCACATTAGGTGTTGGGGAGGAGGTGGTGGAGGTGATGATGGATGTGCTGGGTAAGGATGGATTCCAAGAGCTTGCTGAATACCAAGGTGAGACATATAGGACTATAGGAAGAGCCATCAGACTTAGGGTTGTTAGGCTTGGGGAATCTCAGGATACAGGAGGTTTCCCACAGGTCAGGGTAGAAGCCGGTGGCAATGATGACGTTGTAGAGGGCGTCAAGGACTGCAAGGAAGGAGGGACGGCACTATTTGAGATGGAAGTAGGTAATGCAGTCGTGGCCCGGGGTGGTGTTGGGTTTAGTGCGGAGTGTAAGGCTAATGTCCAGTGCACTGATGGGTGTGTTAAGTTCTGATGGTGGTGTGTGGCCCAATGAGGCTAGGAGCAATGGGAGGAGGAGGGGTATCCACATGTTCGATGATGTCAGGGAAGAGGGAATAATCAAATGGGCGAGCATGTGGAATGGGAAAGACATCGGAGAGGTGGGAGGCAAGGTGGTTGACCTTACTGACGTTGTCAGGAAAGGGACACTCATCAAGGAGGAGAGGTTACTGCGCGGTAGGGTCGTTCCCAGTAAGATGGTAGAAAGCAGACCAATACTTGGAAGAGTTAATTGTGAGTGTGGAGTTTAGTTGTGTGCTTATCTGTCGCCAGGTACTGCGTTTCTTTGCAGTAAGCATGTTGCAGATGCGTCGCCATAATTGCCAGTGGCAGGTGAGTGTGTCCCGGTCAGGAGAGCAGTGGAAGGATCGGTAGAGACGATGGGAATCATGAAGGAGAAGTGAGGGCAGTGTGGGGTGATAAGGGTAAATAGCTTTGGTAGGGCTATGGGTGGCTATAGCGTCAGTCAATATGTGGTGGAGGAAGGCAGCAGTTCAGGAGATGTCATCAGGTGATTGGAGGGTAGGATCATGGCGTTCGACCTAGGTGTGTATGGTGTCCCAGTAGGAATCCCAGTTGGCGCAGGAGTAATCATGCACTAGTTTAGGAAGAATGTCAGGGCGAGGAATGGGGCTGGGATGGTGAACATCAGAGATTATAAGGAGGACTGGGGCATGGTCGCTGCCAATTAGGTCAAGAACTTCCACAGAGGCTAGAATCACATCAGGAGTGCTATTGGATTCAGGTCAGATGTGTTGGGGCAGGGAAACCAGGTCCCTCTGGAGGGTGGTGATAAACCGATGCCACCATTGAAGCTCAGCAGGAGCACAGATGTGCATATTGGGGTCTGCTGCAATTGCATAGGTGGAGAAGGTGTGGTCAATGTGGGCCAGGAAATCGTATGGGATGGGGGTACAAGGGTGAATGTAGATGGTGGCACATATGACAGGGTGGGGAAGAAGACGCTGAGAGTGAGATGCTTGGCAGGATTGTTGAGGAGAGGTTGAGGCTGAACAGTGAGGTGTTTGAAGTGGCTGATAGCAACCCTGCCACATGCTAGGGGGTACGGGTTATTGGTATGTTGGAGACTGTAAGAGGATGTGGAGACAGAGAGATGAGGTTGGAGGATGGTTTCGTTTAGGATGAAGGCATCCATGTGGTGTCGATTGAGGGTGTGGAGGAAGAGGAGTTGTGAGTAGACAGGGATTGTATATTATAGTAAAGGATACTGTAATGTTGTTGTGCCATGGTAGGGGAGATTTAGACAAGGTTGGTGCAAGGGGTGAAGGTGAAGTGGGCCTGGTTGTGGGAGTAGGTGGCATAGATGGTGAGGTGGAAGATGAAAAGGGCTGCGAGAGCGCTTTGGGAAAAGGTGTGGGGGCATTGAAAGGAGTGGATGTTTAGGAGGACAGTGGTGATGAAATGGATGATGTTCTTTGCAGTAGGAGGAGGGCAGAGGAAGTTGTTGGGGTGGATGGGATCATCTACAGGGTGGATGGGGATGATGAGCTCTGGGGTGGCAGGAGGAAGTTTTGCTTTACATTTTGAGGAATAGGTAGGATGGGGTTCATTACAGGTGTCACAAGAGGTGGGATAGGTGAGGTTTGGGCAGTTCTTCAGGAAGTGGGAATCCTTGCAATGGCAACAGGTAGGGGGACTTACAAGTGATAGTGACATACTTAAGACGGCACTGGCAGTTGTAGGATTGGAGGGGGGAATGGGAGGGGTCAACTTTGTGATGTATATTATAGCTGAGGGCTCCCTCTGTAAGGAGACGGTCGACGGAGGAGGAGGATTCCGTGAATAGCCACATAAGATGCGATGGGCTGAGCGGATTTCAAAGTCAGGGAGGGAGTTGAGTTCCACCAATACCTCAGTCTTCATGACATGGGGCTAAGCTTCATGATCATGGTGGCGAGGGTCAATGGACAGCAGGATAATGAGGCTACCAGGGAGAGGAGGAGGAGTGGTACGAGGTAAGAGTGGCCCATGGGCCAAATTGGATACTTTGGATTTTGGAGAGGGGATCAGTGTGGAAGAAAGCATTGGGGGATTTGATGAGGACTGAGTCCTTGACAGGAATGAGAAAAGAGATGGGAGCACTGGCGACGGGTGAGGGTGTGGGTGTTGAGGAATTGAGGGTCAGTCAGGATTGGAGAGGATGAAGGTGTGGGTTGAAGGTGTTGTAAGGGTAGGGGATGGGGTTGCATCCATGCAGGTGGGTGGGCTGTGGGGATCAGGAATTTTCTTTATGGAGAGGGTGGGTGTATGGTAGGTTTCTTTGATGGGAAAGGGTGTGAAGGGGCCTGGGGGATTGGCTCAAGGGGGAGGTGTCGGGGGCAGTTCCTCCCTGAGGGGCACGTGATGTAGGGGGTGGGGGCATGGGTGTGGCAGAAACCAGTGTGCAGCAGGCTGAGATCCATGCTGGCTGGGAGCCTGATGTAGGTGGTGAAGTGAGTGGTCGGAATTCTGAAGATGAAGTGGCAGCTAAGGATGAGGTAGTGTCAGAGGAAGTGACACCTGAAAACGGCGCAGGAGTGGGTGGGCAGGGAGGGGAGGGAGAACACGGATGTGGTCTGTGGAGGTGCTCCAGGTGGTGGTGGTTTGAGCACATGAGGGTGAGATCAAAATGATGGAGGTGGTAGGGTGGGCCATGGTGGTAGTGAGCGAGTTTGGGGCGAAGATGGTGATGACAGCGACAGCGAAAGTGACGGTGGCGGCGGCTGGGATGAGAAACGAAGACAGTGGCGGTGGCGAAGGACTGCAGCGATGGCGGCAGCAGCAGTGGCGGCGAGGGAGCACTCAGCGAGGAGGAGGGGGACAGTGGCTATTCGACGACTGTGGGGTGGCAGTGAAGGTGGTCTGGCGAATCCCTCTGGGCAGCTGCTGGATGATGACGGCAACAGGGGTGGACCGGTATCCTCGGTGGGGGCGGAGGGGGCGGAGGCGGAGGCGGTGGCGGTGGCGGCGGCGAGGGCGAGCACCGTTCGGCGGCGAGCAGAGGCGGCGGAGGCGGAGAGCACTGGGCGGCGACTGACGGACGGATGGGCGGACGGCTGGCTGGCTGGCTGGCTGGCTGGCTGGCACACAGACAGCAGCAGCAGGGCCAGGGGGCTCTTCAAAATGCGACGATTCCACCTTGAGTGTAGCCCAGGCAGTGTGATGGTCCGACTTGGAAGCGAGGGGATCCAACCCTCGAGAAAGAGACCGCAAGTTTCCATGGTTGCCTTTATAGGAAAAATCGACGAGGAAACGAATGTGCATTGGCGTCCGTCACAGGTGCGTCCTCTATCGAAATCCGCGCCATATGCAAATACTGTTATAAGTGTGGCGCACAGGCTCATGCATAAAGGTGAAAACTACACGTTCGCTCTTTGTCGGAATCCGCGCTCGCGTCGCTAAAACCAGACGTCAGATGTCGCCAGGCGTGTAATTATAAATAAGCTCTTTTCTCTCTGAAGAGAGATCACTGGTCCCAAGCCTTGTCCAGTTGAAAGCCACCATCACGATGTATAAGATTTAGTGCCAGATGTATTTCCATAGATTTGTAATTACTGACTTCCAAAAAGTTCTCGCTGGGGCCAAGATTTTTGTGGCAGAAAAAACCATACAGTGTCCTGTGGTAATACAATTCTCAGCTACGGCGGACGAATATATTTTCTTCTTTTTGGGTCTTGAGTCTTCTGACTGTTTTGATGCGGCCCACCACGAATTTCTCTTCTGTGCTAACCTCTTCATCTCAGAGTAGCACTTGCAACATACATTCTCAATTATTTGCTGGATGTATTCCAATCTCTGTCTTCCTCTACAGTTTTTCCCCTCTACAGCTCCCTCTAGTACCATGGAAGTCATTCCCTCATGTCTTAGCAGATGTCCTATCATCCTGTCCCTTCTCCGTATCAGTGTTTTCCACATATTCCTTTCCTCTCCGATTCTGCGTAGAACCTCATCATTCCTTACCTTATCAGTCCACCAAATTTTCAACATTCGTCTATAGCACCACATCTCAAATGCTTCGATTCTCTTCTGTTCCGGTTTTCCCACAGTCCATGTTTCACTACCATACAATGCTGTACTCCAGACGTACAATCTCAGAAATTTCTTCCTGAAATTAAGTCTGATATTTGATATTAGTAGACTACTATTGGCCAGGAATGCTCTTCTTCCCATTGCTAGTCTGCTTTTGATGTCCTCCTTGTTCCGTCCGTCACTGGTTATTTTACTGCCTAGGTAGCAGGATTCTTTAACTTTATGTACTTTGTGACCATAAATCCTGATGTTAAGTTTCTCTCCGTTCTCATTTCTACTACTTCTGATTACTTCCTTCTTCCTTCGATGTACTCCCAATCCGTACTCTGTACTCATTAGACTGTTTATTCCGTTCAGCAGATCATGTAATTCTTCTTCACTTTCACTCAGGATAGCAATGTCATCAGCCTTTCTTTTATTTCCATCACTGCTTCCTCGATGTACAGATTGAGCAGTAAGGGTGAAAGGCTACATCCTTGTCTCACACCCTTTTTAATACGAGCACTTCGTTCTTGGTTGTCCACTCTTATTATTCCCGCTTGGCTGTTGTACATATTGAATATAACCCGTCTCTCCCCTATAGGTTATACCTACTTCTTTCAGAATTTCGAACATCTTGCACCATTTTACATTGTCGAATGCTTTTTCCAGGTCGACATATCCTATGAACGTGTCTTGATTTTTCTTTAGTATTGCTTCCATTGTTAACCGCAACGCCAGAATTGCCTCTCTCGTGCCTTTACCTTCCCTAAAGCCAAACTGCTCGTCATCTAGCGCATTCTCAATTTACTTTTCCATTATTGTGTATATTATTCCTGTAAGCAATTTGGATGCATGAGCTGTTAAGCTGATTGTGCGATAATTCTCGCACTTGTCAGATCTTGCCGTCTTCGGAATTGTGTGGATGACGCTTTTCCGAAAGTCAGATGGTATGTCACCAAAGTGATACATTGTACACACCAGAGTGAATAGCCGTTTCGTTGCCACTTCCCTTAATGATTTTAGAAATTCTGGTGGAATGTTATATATCCTTTCAGCCTTATTTGATCTTAAGCCCTCCAAAGCTCTTTTAAATTCCGATTGTCTTGTGACAGCCAGAGCGAGAGCACCAGCAGCAGCGAGTACTGTTTGTATAAAGCGTTTATTTTGCATTTTGTTCACGACCTTCCACTAAGGAAGGGATTCTATTTGTGTTTATCTGCTCTGCATAGTAACTAACAGTTCTTGATAAAACTTTACGTAGTTTTCGTGTTAGATTTCTTAGTGTTTTCTTGATCGTTTAGAACAGAAAGCGCCCTACAACCGTCTTTTGTTTGTTTCGCGGCCGTTAGCCACTAGTCACTTGAATCAGCAGTTGTCTTGTGACAGCCAGAGCGAGAGCACCAGCAGCAGCGAGTACTGTTTGTATAAAGCATTTATTTTGCATTTTGTTTACGACCTTCCACTAAGGAAGGGATTCTATTTGTGTTTATCTGCTCTGCATAGTAACTAACAGTTCTTGATAAAACTTTACGTAGTTTTCGTGTTAGATTTCTTAGTGTTTTCTTGATCGTTTAGAACAGAAAGCGCCCTACAACCGTCTTTTGTTTGTTTCGCGGCCGTTAGCCACTAGTCACTTGAATCAGCAGTTGTCTTGTGACAGCCAGAGCGAGAGCACCAGCAGCAGCGAGTACTGTTTGTATAAAGCGTTTTTGTACTTATTTGCTGCGCTTAGCTTTTAAATAGTTTTTCTGGGAAAACCTAGCGTAGTTTTCGCGTCTCGTATTTCAGTGAGTGTTTCTTGATTATCAGAGTAGCTCATCAGAAGATTATCTTGGGAATTTGTCACCGTATAGAGTAGGGTAAACATAGTCATGTGTAGGGACTGTGGTTGTTGTGAGCGGACGCAAGGAGAATTGGCCACTCTTCGGGGGCAGGTGGAGGCTTTGTCTGTTAGGCTCATCGAGCTCGAGGCGCAGGCGTCGGCTCGTTGTGGCGTTGGGGCAACTGTGGTGAGACCTATGCCTACTTCGGTGGCCTTGGAATCACATGGAACCCCTGATGTCGCTGCGTCTTCCGGCAGTGAGCATCTTACCGGTCAGCCATCACTCCAGGGTGAATGGCGGACAGTGGTGGGCTCGTGCGTGCCTGGCCGAAAGGCGAAGGTGGGATCTGGCCGCGCGGCAGCTGCCTTACCCCTTTCCAACAGGTACGGGGTGCTTCCTAGTGGTGATGACATCGTTTCCGAGCCACCACAGGATGCCTCGCCTGTTGGGCCAGTGGCCGATTCTCCGGCAAGGTCCCGACAGTCACAGAGGGCGGGCCTATTAGTTATGGGGAGCTCCAACGTTAGGCGGGTTATGGAGCCCCTTAGGAAAATAGCGGGTAGGTCGGGGAAGACTGCCAGTGTGCACTCGGTGTGCTTGCCGGGGGGTCTCGTCCGTAATGTGGAGGAGGCCCTTCCGGCAGCTATTGAACGCACTGGGTGTGACCGGCTGCAGATAGTAGCACATGTCGGAACGAATGACGCCTGCCGCTTGGGTTCTGAGGCCATCCTTGGTTCCTTCCGGCGGCTGGCTGATTTGGTGAAGACAACCAGCATCGCACGCGGAGTGCAAGCTGAGCTTAATATCTGCAGCATAGTGCCCAGAGTCGATCGCGGTCCTCTGGTTTGGAGCCGTGTGGAGGGTCTAAACCAGAGGCTCAGACGACTCTGCGACTATAATGGTTGCAAATTCATCGACCTCCGTTATTGGGTGGAGAACTGTAGGGCCCCCCTAGACAGGTCAGGCGTGCACTACACACCGGAAGCAGCTACTAGGGTAGCAGAGTACGTGTGGCGTGCACACGGGGGTTTTTTAGGTTAGAGGGACGACCCCCCCCTTGGGCGAAACGATAAAATACCTGACGGCTTACCAGAGAGGACATTATCATCGTTGATAAAGAACGTCCGTCCTCAGAGACCAAAAACAGGAAAAGTCAACGTAATGTTGGTAAACTGCAGGAGTATCCAGGGCAAGGTTCCTGAATTAGTATCTCTTATTGAAGGAAATAGTGCGCATATAGTATTAGGAACGGAAAGTTGGTTAAAACCGGAAGTGAACAGTAACGAAATCCTAGACACAGAATGGAATATATACCGCAAGGATAGGATAAACGCCAATGGTGGAGGAGTATTTATAGCAGTAAAGAATTCAATAATATCCAGTGAAGTTGTTAGCGAATGCGAATGTGAAATAATCTGGGTTAAGTTAAGTATCAAAGGTGGGTCAGATATGATAGTCGGATGCTTCTATAGACCACCTGCACCAGCAACCGTAGTAGTTGAGCGCCTCAGAGAGAACCTGCAGAACGTCGTGAAGAAGTTTCGTGATCATACTATTGTAATAGGGGGAGACTTCAATCTACCAGGTATAGAATGGGATAGTCACACAATCAGAACTGGAGCCAGGGACAGAGACTCTTGTGACATTATCCTGACTGCCTTGTCCGAGAATTACTTCGAGCAGATAGTTAGAGAACCAACTCGTGAAGCTAACGTTTTAGACCTCATAGCAACAAATAGACCGGAACTTTTCGACTCCGTGAATGTAGAAGAGGGTATCAGTGATCATAAGTCAGTGGTTGCATGAATGACTACAAGTGTAATAAGAAATGCCAAGAAAGGAAGGAAAATATATTTGCTTAACAAGAGTGATAGGGCACAAATCGCAGAATATCTGAGTGACCACCATCAAACGTTCATTTCTGAGGAAGAGGATGTGGAACAAAAATGGAAAAAATTCAGGAACATCGTCCAGTACGCCTTAGATAAGTTCGTACCGACTAAGGTCCAAAGCGAGGGGAAAGATCCACCGTGGTATAACAATCATGTACGAAAGGTACTACGGAAACAAAGAAAGCTTCATCATAGGTTTAAGAGTAGTCGAATCATAGCTGATAAGGAAAAGCTGAACGAAGCGAAAAAGAGCGTAAAGAGAGCAATGAGAGAAGCATTCAACGAATTCGAACATAAAACATTGGCAAACAATCTAAACAAGAACCCTAAAAAGTTTTGGTCATATGTAAAATCGGTAAGCGGATCTAAATCCCCTATTCAGTCACTCGTTGACCACGATGGCACCGAAACAGAGGACGACCGAAGAAAGGCAGAAATACTGAATTCAGTGTTCCGAAACTGTTTCACTGCGGAAAATCGTAACACGGTCCCTGACTTCAGCCGTCGCACGGACGCCAAAATGGAAAATATTGAAATAAACGATATCGGAATTGAAAAACAACTGCTATCACTTAGTAGCGGAAAAGCATCCGGACCAGACGAGATACCCTTAAGATTCTACAGTGATTATGCTAAAGAACTTGCCCCCTTTCTATCAGCAATTTATCGTAGATCGCTGGAAGAACGTAAAGTACCTAGCGACTGGAAGAAAGCGCAGGTCGTTCCCATTTTCAAGAAGGGTCATAAATCAGATGCGAATAATTATAGGCCTATTTCACTTACGTCAATCTGTTGTAGAATAATGGAACATGTTTTGTGTTCTCGTATTATGACGTTCTTAGATAATACAAATCTCCTTCATCATAACCAACATGGATTCCGCAAACAGAGATCATGTGAAACTCAGCTCGCCCTATTTGCCCAAGAAATTCACAGTGCCGTAGACACTGGCGAGCAGATTGATGCCGTATTCCTGGACTTCAGGAAGGCATTTGATACGGTTCCGCACTTACGTTTAGTGAAAAAAATACGAGCTTACGGAATATCGGACCAGGTTTGTGATTGGATTCAGGATTTCCTAGAAGAAAGAACACAACATGTCATTCTTAACGGTTCAAAATCTGCAGATGTAGAGGTAATTTCGGGAGTACCGCAGGGAAGCGTGATAGGACCTTTATTGTTTACAATATACATAAATGACTTAGTTGACAACATCGGTAGCTCCGTGAGGCTATTTGCAGATGACACGGTTGTCTACAAGAAAGTAGCAACATCAGAAGACTCGTACGTACTCCAGGAGGACCTGCAGAGGATTAATGCATGGTGCGACAGCTGGCAGCTTTCCCTAAACGTAGATAAATGTAATATAATGCGCATACATAGGGGCAGAAATCCATTCCAGTACGATTATGCCATAGGTGGTAAATCATTGGAAGCGGTAACGACTGTAAAATACTTAGGAGTTACTATCCGGAGCGATCTGAAGTGGAATGATCACATAAAACAAATAGTGGGAAAAGCAGGCGCCAGGTTGAGATTCATAGGAAGAATTCTAAGGAAATGTGACTCATCGACGAAAGAAGTAGCTTACAAAACGCTTGTTCGTCCGATTCTTGAGTATTGCTCATCAGTATGGGACCCTTACCAGGTTGCATTAATAGAAGAGATAGACATGATCCAGCGAAAAGCAGCGCGATTCGTCATGGGGACATTTAGCCAGCGCGAGAGCGTTACGGAGATGCTGAACAAGCTCCAGTGGCGGACACTTCAAGAAAGGCGTTACGCAATACGGAGAGGTTTATTATCGAAATTACGAGAGAGCACATTCCGGGAAGAGATGGGCAACATATTACTACCGCCCACATATATCTCGCGTAATGATCACAACGAAAAGATCCGAGAAATTAGAGCAAATACGGAGACTTACAAGCAGTCGTTCTTCCCACGCACAATTCGTGAATGGAACAGGGAAGGGGGGATCAGATAGTGGTACAATAAGTACCCTCCGCCACACACCGTAAGGTGGCTCGCGGAGTATAGATGTAGATGTAGATGTAGATGTAGATCACCTATCTCTTCTAAATCGACTCATGTTTCTTCTTCTATCACCTTAGACAAACTTACCCCTCATAGAGGCTTTCAATGCATTCTTTTCTCCTATCCGCTATCTCCTTTGCATTTAACAGTGGATTTCCCGTTTCACTCTTAATGCTATCACTCTTGCTTTTAACGTCACCGAAGGATGTTTTGACGATCCTGTATGCTAAGTCTGTCCTTCCGACGATTATTTCTTTTTCGATGTCTTCACATTTTTCCTGCAGCCATGTCGTCTTAGCTTCCCTGCACTTCCTATTTACTTCATTCCTTAGCGACTTTTATTTCTGCATTCCTGAGTTTCCCGGAACGTTTATGTACTTCCAACTTTCAACGATCAATTGAAGTATTTCGTCTGTTACCCATGGTTTCTTCGCAGTTGCCTTATTTGTACTTACGTTTTCTTCCCATCTTCTGTGATGGCCCTTTTCGGAGATGTCCATTCCTCTTTAACTGTACTGCCTACTGAGCTATTCCTTATTGCTACATCTATTGCCTCAGAGAACTTCAACCGTATCTCGTCACCCCTTAGTATTTCCTTGTCCCACTTCTTTGTGTATTGATTCTTCCTGACTAGTGTCTTAAACTTCAGCCTACTCTTCATCACTACTGTATTGTTATCTGAGTCTACATCTGCTCCTGGACACGCCTTACAATCCAGTATCTGATTTCGGAATCTCTGTCTGACCGTGAAGTAATCTAACCGAAATTTTCCCATATCTCCCGGCCTTTGCCAATTATACTTCTACCTCTTGTGATTCTTGTGCAGGGTATTGGCTATTACTAGCTGAAATTTGTTGCAAAGTAGTTTTTCTCCCCTCTCATTCCTAGTCCCAAGCCCATATTCTCCTGTAACCTTTTCTTCTACTCCTTCCCCTACGACTGCATTCCAGTTCCTCATGACTATTAGATTTTCATCCCCCTTTAAATACTGTATTATCCTTTCAGTATCCTCATACACTTTCTCTATCTCTTCATATTCAGCATGCGACGTCGGCATGTCTACCTGAACTATCGTTGTCGATGTTGGTTTGCTGTCGATTCTGATAAGAACAACCCTGTCACTGAACTGTTTACAGTAACACATTCTCTGCCGTACCTTCCTATTAATAACGAATCCTACTCCCGTTATGCCATTTTCTGCTGCTGTTGATATTACCCTATACTCATCTGACCAGAAATTCTTGTCTTCTTTCCACTTCACTTCACTGACCCCTAATATATCTAGATTGAGCCTTTGCATCTCCCCTTTCAGATTTTCTAGTTTCCCTACCAAATTTAAGCTTCTGACATTCCACGCTCCGACTCGTAGAACGTTATCCTTCCGTTGATTATTCAGTCTTTTTCTCATGGTAACCTCCCCCTTGACAGTCCTCTCCTGGAGACGCGAAGGGGGTCTATTCCGGAATCTTTTACCAATGGAGAGATCATCATGACACTTCTTCAATTACAGGCAACATGTCCTGTCGATATGTGTCTTTAATGAGGTGGTGTCCATTGCCTACTACACCCTCAGGCCGTTCATCATTGCTGATTCTTTCGCCTTTAGGGGCAGTTTCCCACCCCTAGGACATGAGGGTGCCCTGAACCTCTGTCCACTCTTCCGCCCTCTTTGACAAGGCCGTTGGCAGAAAGTGGGTGACTTCTTATTTCGGAAGTCTTCGGCCACCAATGCTGATTATTAAGCAAAATTTAAGCAGCGGTGGGATCTGAACCCGGGACCGAAGCCGTTTTGATTATGAATCAAAGACGCTACCCCTAGACCATAGGTCTGCAAAAGACGAGCGTGGCGATCATGTTCAACAAACCTTACATGCACTGTGCGTATCGTCTGACTTATGTAAGCTTTGCCGCACTGGCAAGGAATTCTGTAGATCCCGTCATTCTGCAGACCCGGATCGTCTTTTACCGAACCGAGAAGAGCACTAATTTTCACCGGTGGCTGGAAGAGTACTTTAGTTTCATGTTTCTTTAGAATCCTGCCTACTTTAGACGAAAGGTTGCCGATATATGGAAGGAATGCCCAAGACTTGAATAGGTAATTATCTTCTTGATGTTGTGGGTGGTCATGTTGCTTCATCCTACACCCAGCCAAGAATCGAACCCGAGCCCTTAGGATCGACATTCTGTCGCGCTGATTACTCAGCTACCTGGGGAGGACTGCAGCAGGTTGAAGGTTGTTGTGTACATAGTTCCGCGTAGTCAGCGCGTACACAACTTTCCCACTAGAGCGCGCCCCGCTAAGCACAACAGCGCAGGCGCAGCGCTCGTCCATCTCCGCAGTACGAGATGGCGCTGTCTTAGAAACGGACCAAATTCTGCTTCCGAGGATCCGTGTATTAATATGTCACGCAGCCAATGAGATTGCTGCTAACGTAGAACCTTTTCTCCTCGCGGATCACACTCGCGCAGTGATACCTGGTACGCTCGAGGTATTATAACGAGTGTACAGACCTCCGATTAGTCAGTCTGCATTAGTCTGTACCAGTCTACATTAGTCTGTACCAGTCTATAGTCAAGTTTCAGTCTGCGCCTAATAAGATCATCATATTCCTGTACATAGCCATGAAGATAAATGAATAGACACTTTGTCAAGTATGAGAGACATGTGAGAATAAGATTAACGTACCAAGACCAAAGGAACTTCAGATAGTCAATTGTAAACAGCATCCAGAATCAAGTTACGTAATATCTATGATTTTTATTATTTTAATAAATGTGTGTGAAAATTAATCAAGTTCTGTTTAAAGTTGGTCACCGTCAATCTGCTACTCTAAGCGTGCAAGTGGCATTTCTATCGTCTGAGCTAACGGCAGAAGATAAACACGCCACGATACGATCACGAGACACATTGCTGACACTCGCCTACTTCGCTAGAGCGACAAGTCAAATAATCTGATGGTGTGTGTACTGAAGGTCTTAGGTAAAACACAGTGTACGACAGTGTAAAGACGTTTGTAGGTGCCGGCTGTACATCCATGTCCGTCAGGCATAGTTAAGCGTTCAAGGCCTTGACGAAGGTACCGAAGGTGTGATAATCGTATCTGGAGAGATAAGGGCTATAGTGAGGGTGCTCGAGTGCTACTCAATTGAGTTGGTGTGTAATGGATAAGGCTAGCCTCCCAGATCGACCGGTGTCTTGTGTCGAATCGCAAGAGGTATAGAACTTGGCGCACCATTCCAAAACGGTAGTTTTCGACAGACATGATGTTCTATATATATTCTTCATTCTCTGATGGATGTCTTCTGGTGTATGTCCTTCAGCAGCCAAGAAAAGAATAACAGCATGTTGGTCCTGTTTGGACGAATACAGTAGTAACGTCGCAGTCGATCACTTTGCCACATTTACCGCACTCACGTCCGAAAGACGCTAATGGCACACTAATTCCTTGCCTACATGTCGGTGCTTATACACCGGTACCGGAGCTGCCCTACGTTGCATATCTGCTGCAACAACGCCATCAAGCGTATATGTTTTGATCGCCCCTTATAAGTGCAAAAGTTCTAGGATAAAAGAACTTTTTTGCTGGATACGTAGACAACGCTCGGAAAATCAAAACATCAGGAATCAGCGGAAACGATATGAAGAAATGAAACACGAAATGAAGGCTGAACGATTCTAATGGTGGCAGGAGTGTTGAACGTGGCACACTACCTCAGCGGCAGCATGGAAGCGTCGGTAATAGAGACACTATCGTAATTACAAGTTGTCAGTCTAATGCCGGATGATATGATTGTTGCAACTATCGAGCAGCAATATAATGAAATGATCCATTAAATGTTGAGAGTGCAGACCCGTAAACTCTTGCTCTTCTTCCTCTTCTTCTTTTTCTTCTAATATTTCTGCAGAAATAAGCCATTCTGCTGCGCGAGGCTCCACCGCAACCTCACTGCCCAGATACAGCATTGCCGCCTCCAGAGAACGTTGTGGTCGAGGCTAATCTGAATGATGCCAGTGGCTGCCACAGTGATGTCTGAAAGAAGATTCAGATGGCTGACTGGTCCCGAAGTCGTTCGAGATGCGAGCAAACTATCCGGGAAAGCTTTGGCGCAGCAAGTGAAGGCAAGATAAACAGGAATTGTTTCAACAGCGAGGGGGCGGGGGACGCTGGCAGCGCGGATAATCCCGGGAATTAGCTGCGAGCGGATTATTCTCTCCCTCCCCCCCTCCCCCCCCCCCTCCTCCACGGCACCCTACCACTCATCCGATATTCGAGCTGAAGCGCCCTTCGGTAGCAGTCGCGCCGTCGCCGGTGGTAACGTCCATGTGCCTCGGCCGCTGGATACAGACACAATGCTTACCGCCCAATCATTCGACTTGACGTGGTAAGGACAAAAATTTCTGAAAAAGAAAGAGAGAATGCTTACAACAATCTTAACTGTTTCTCACTGCCGTCCCTGGCTATGCGTTGTTAGGAAGGCAAAAGATATCGAAGTAAGTAATATTTTTACTTCATGAATCACCAATCCAATAGATACCGTATTTTGTGGGTACGTTCTTATCATAAAGAAGTGTTAAGGGGGGTAGGACGTCAAACGGGACGATTTGGAGCAGGAGAGGCACCACAGGACATTTCAATTTACACTGTCTATACTTTTACAAATAAATTCATAAAACTTTGTCAGCATGACCAGGAAGGATTCAGAATTTACACTCATAGCAGTAGAAGTTCTAAAACATAACGAAGTAATTTTTTTTACGTGTGAAATTTCATCATTTTTTCAGTTACTAATGGCAGCATTTGTTGCTATAGGTACACATTTCTTCATAAGTAAGAGAGATACTTCGATAAATTTTGCACAACATACAAACCATACTTAAAGGTGTATTAAACTCTAGAATTTTCCAAATCTATTAAAAACTGTGGTAAAAATTGAGGCAATTAACTATAAAATTTGTGTTTTTTCTAAACCTGAAGTTTAAAATGTAACAGATTATTTATTTTTTTCATAAATTAAATAAATTCTAGAGCTTCATACACCTGTGAGTATGGTATGTATTTTGTGAAAATTCATCGAAGAATATCTCTAACTTATGAAGAAAAGTGTACCTATAACAACAAATGCAGCCGTTAGCAAGTGAAAAAATGATGAAATTTCGCATGTAAAAAAAGAAATTATTTTGCTATCTTTTCGAACTTCCACTGCAATGAGTGTGAATCCTGAATCGTTCCTGGTGATGCTGACAAAGTTTTATGAATTTATTTGTAAAAGTATAGACACTGGAAATTAAAATGTCCTGAGATGCCTCTCCTGCTCCAAGTCGGCCCGTTTGATGTCCTACCCCCCTTAAATGATTATATTTTCATTCCGTTGGAAAATAATGTACATCAAAAGCATTATTAGGACGTGTGCACCCCACAAGTACTATACTCCGTTCACCGTAAGAACAAACCTAATGTAAACATTACACTATATATTCTACCACGTTTTCTGGACCATCATTGGATTTCGCTTAAGGGGAGCAGAAGCCAAGCTGTCTCGAGTACAGTCAAGTACAATAATGAGGCTACGTTTTATGCTGTGCGTGACGCATACATCGATTCAGCGATAATGCAGGACAACAGATTTACCGGCGCATTTAACTTGGAATGCTCTGGTCCAACTGCCCTGCAGTGATGTGAACAGTTATAGTAAAGACATAAAAAGAGATGATCAGTGAACAATATAGCCTTGAGTGCCATTTAATTTTTGAGCAGAAGGAAATAATGATAAAACTCAGGTAACACGCTTCGTAGGTGATCTGGAGGAAAACATACCCTCGATCTTAGCTAAAATAGTACTGTAATTAAAAACGATACTAATGAAAATTCCTCAGTTTAACGTGGGTAATTTTTCTGCAGGAGCTATGTGAGGCATAAGAGCACACTAGTGGGATTTCCCCATGTAATTAAATATTGAAGCCACTGAAGGTATTACAGTCGATCGTCTGGTAGTCTCTGAACTTCTTCCATATTGGACTCCGAGGAGTGCTACGTTTATAACGAGGTGATCAGCAACAGAATCCCAAGCCACCAAAAAGTCCAAATTTCGTCCTCCTCTGTTATGACGTGCTGTTCTGCATTTCGCAGTCGTTCGGCAATGACGTATCACAAAGCTTGGTGCATTAGTCCCAGTAAGTTTGGCAGTTTAAATGTCATGCTCTTTCTCGCGACAAATCACTTATCTTGGCCCAGATCAATTCTGTTGGGTTCAGATTGGAGGGTTCAGATGACAACTGCAATAATGCATCATCTGTACAGTGTGGTCCACGCCATGAAAATTTTTTTCCATGTTTCTACAACGCTTATCACTCTGGCTCGTGTCAGACCATGTCTGTCCTATAAAACAATGGGTATATTCAAACAAAGAGTATTTGATTTTTCATTACTCCCCAAAAAATTTAATTGTGTAATGTTTTCTTAACTTCAAAATCTGTAACAATTTTTTATATTATGTCGATAGTTAAGAATGTGTATTTACAATGAAAACCAGAATTCTGTATGTGCTATGTAATTAGAAAGTAGAAGACGTGCATTTATTTGAAAAAATTATGATTAAATATAAGTTAATTAACACATATTTGATAAATTTCATATTTAATTGATTTTGGTACTCAAACCGAACAAAAAATTAAGTGTAGGTCATAAATGGTTGTGAACCGCCGCCCACGAGCCCACCCGATTATCAATCTACAACACTACCGGTCACGCCGCAGATGTATGAGAAACACCAGCCCTGATATTTGCTACACAATGTTTCTTGAAAAACGTCGAAGCTGATTTTTCTTCCTGGCAGATTAAAACTGTGTGCCGGACCGAGACTCGAACTCGGGACCTTTGCCTTTCACGGCCAAGTGCTCATTCGTAAGAACAACTTGTTTCTACCCATTGACGGTGTTCCGCGCGCGTGTTTCACTACGAAGCAGGATCCAGCGTTACCCATTTTCGCTGTACATCTGAACAGCGAGACAATCTGAGCACGAACAGCGCTTACAGAGACTGTGACTGTAGATGATTATTGAAATAAAAATTAAATAGCTAAAGTATGATTAAGGAAAACCTTGATGGGTGTTAACACATCACAGTTGCATAAAGTTTCACGTACAATGACATAGTAATAAGGTGTCTAATACATACACTTTGATCAAAAGTATTCGGACACCCCCAAAAACATATGTTTTTCATATTAGGAGCATTGTGCTGCCACCTAGCCCCAGGTATTCCATATCAGCGACCTCAGTAGTCATTAGACATCGTGCGAGAGCAGAATGGGGCCCTCCGCGGACTTCTAACGTGGTCAGGTGATTGGGTGTCACTTGTGTCATACGACTGTACGCGAGATTTCCACATTCCTGAACATCTCTAGTTCCATTGTTTCCGATGTGATAGTGAAGTGGAAGCGTGAAGGGAGATGTACAGCACGAAAGCGCACAGGCTGACCTCGTCTGTTGACTGGCAGAGACCGCAGACAGTTGAAGAGGGTCGAAATGTGTAATAGGCAGACATCTATCCAGACCATCACACAGGAATTGCAAACTGCATCAGGATCCACTGCAAGTACTATGACAGTTACCCAGGAGGTGAGAAAACTTGGATTTCATGGTCGAGATGCTGCTAATATGTCACAAATCAAGCCAGTAAATGCCAAACGACGATTGAACGGTGGAAAAACGTTGTGTGGAGTGACGAATCACGGTACACAATGTGGCGATCCGATGGCAGAGTGTGGGTATGGCGAATGCTCGGTGAACGTCATCTGCCACCGTGTGTATTGCCAACAGCAATATTCGGAGGCTGTGGAGTTATGGTGTGGTAGTGTTTTTAATGTAGGGGGCTTACACCCCGTTTTGTTTTGCGTGGCACTATCACAACAAAGGCCTACATTGATGTTTTATGGCCGGCCGCGGTGGCCGATCGGTCCTACGCGCTTCAGTCCGGAACTGCGCTACGGCTACGGTCGCAGGTTCGAATCCTGCCTCGGCGTCGATGTGTGTGATGTCCTTAGGTTAGTTAGGTTTTAGTAGTTCTAAGTTCTAGGGGACTGATGACCTCAGATGTTAAGCCCCATAGTGCTGAGAGCCATTTGAACCATTTTGTTTTATGCAGTTTCTTGCTTCCCACTGTTGAAGAGTAATTCGGGGATGGTGATTGCATCTTTCAACACGATCGAACACCTATTCATAATGCACGGCCTGTGGCGCAGTGATTACTGTGATGACCTCAACCCACAGGAAAAATAATTATCAAAATCTGAACTGTGAAGTCATCCAAAATTCTAGTTGGAAAACCACACTCTCTGTTATACATCTCACTTTGTTTATGAACTGAAAACTCTAGTCTTCACGAGAAACTGCTCTGAAATTAACCTGAACCGACAAAATTGTGTATATATTCTCTGAAACGTCAAAGACATCTAAGACAATATCTGAAAGGAATTACAAAAAGTGACAAAATTTCGTGAATCACACACAATACTGTTAACAATCGCATGAACACTGGAGGGCTTCACCATACATCTACCCACTTTTGAGTATAACCCGTGTCTCTTAATACTACGACTCGTAACAATACAATATCAAAAAACTTTTATTACTGGGTAAACAGCCACTACGTGATTTGACAGCTGACATTTATAATTCCCGCTCACGTCAGGAAAAGCATCAATACCGGAATAGCAGCTTTTACATTATTGGTCAGAACGCAAGCAATTATGGCAGTCGCCGTAATTTTCGCGCGAAGCCATATTTCGCGACAATATATCTAGTCTCATAACAATACATAAAACTACATAAAATAACTACAATAATTTTGACATGCAAGGAGAATTAGTCCTAATGAGAGGAAGAAGTTTATATTTACTGGTGTTTCAACAATGACTACCAAGCAACTTTTAATTCACTGATTGTAATTTTATTCTCGTTAGCAGAAAGCAAACAAACTAAACAAAGAATTTAATTAAACAGAGTCTGTAATTATTATACTTTTAATAGAGAAAGGAAGTTTCTAGGTCAGGGGATGGCGTTCAGCGAAATCCCTTCACTTTTTGTTGCATACGAAGCGTTGCGTTAGGTAGCACGATGTCGGCGGGTTACGATGATGAGAGGAGTACACAGACAGTTCCGCTGGTTAATCTTCTCCGGCGAAAGTATCGTTAACCCCGTGGTGATTAACAAACTACAAGACGCCAGTATACGAACGTTGTTGACATGTCCTCTCTTTCAAAGTACATGACATAGAATCGCTCATTTTTACACTTTATGCACTGTTCGTGATGCTATCGTCCATAATTACACGGTTCGTCACATTCATATAGTCTTAGCCACAAATACACAGTTCATAGAATTGTTCTTGTGTGTGAAGCTCACCGTAAACAATGTCCACTCTGTTCTCGCATTTCAAACTTCGACAACGTCACTGAAAGCCATTCATATTGCACAGTTAATTAGTCTTCACTTTCATGGCTTGATAGAATGTGATATCCAACAGTTCCACCACCCAAAACCAATACCAGCAAAGTTCATTCGCATAAAAGCACAGTTCGTGTCGGCCACAACAAAGTAATGTTAGCAGCACTTTCACAGTCCGGTTTATTTGCTCTTAAAGTTCGCTGGCGACGGCATTACACACCGCAGTGGTAAAGAGAATTAACAATCTGATAGTTCGGTATCACTGTCCATACAATTACGTATGCTTTTCATGAAACACAGTACTATTTTTTCCCGCGCACGCTTCACAGACACGCCATCCCCCATTCCCCTCTACTACGCAACAACCCTTCAACTCTCGATATCACTATCGCTGTCCCCTGTCTATAGATGTTATATCGTTATCGTAAATTACATAAACCTTTATAAATGTTATTGACTCCATTTTTCACAATTAATAATATTCCAAAAGAGAACTTTAGAAACTTTACCACAGGTACAAAGCAAGAAACATATTTATCCATTGGCAAACGAAATAATCACAATTACATCTTTACATTTAAAAACCACAGTAGAATGTTACATAATCACAATTAGAAATGCCCATATGAACAAAAGAAAAAGAATAGAAATCTAAAGAAAATCACGAAAAAAAATTTTATATGCGTAATTAGCAATGCCTTCACATTACACGACAGTGACATTCCTATAAAACACCTTTGGGATATTTTAGAACGTCGACTTCGTTCCAGGCCTCACTGACCGACATGAATACCTCTCCTCAGCGCAGCACTCCGTGAAGAATGGCCTGCCATTCCCCGAGAAGCCATCCTGCACCTGATTGAACGTATGCCTCCGAGGGTGGAAACTGTCATCAAGGCTAAGGATGATCCAACACCATATTGAATCTCAACATTACCGATGGAGGGCGCCATGAACATTTAAGTCATTTTCAGCCAGGTGTCCGGATACTTTTTATCACATAGTGTAAGTTGTACCTACATCCCAGAGTGGAAGAGGATCAGTGTACGAGAGCAACTGCTGCTGATCAATCACCGCGTTTGTGGTTGCTTGCATCAGGTTTATTCTTACGATGAACGGAGTATAATACTCTCTTGTATTTGTCGTGGCACGGAAATAAACGGCCTCCGGATACCATTCTGAGCAATTTCTTGCCCTTCCTGAAACACATGCTGTGTCAGTTCATGAAAATTGCTGGATAGAGGCTACTATGAAAGTATATGTCTTCGCTTCGCATCTCAGCTATGCTCTCTTCTTCTTCTTCTCCGTTTCTCAAACTTATCCCGCGACTTAACCGGGTCGGTATGATAATGTGGATTTGACAATGTTAATGTTAGAGATTGGTCGGGGTCTCTTCCTGTCGCCACTACTTCCCCCTCCGGTGATGAATGTGTGTAGCCCACCTGTCTGCGCCTGGTGTCAGCCTTGTGAATGTGTGAGACGTGTTGGAAGTGTTTGCAAACCGTGTAACTGGGGCGGCGCGTGCGTATCAGCTCGGTGTTTGCCTAGTCGGATGAGGGGAACAGCCTGGAAACGACATCCAGGCTCGCCGGCACAGCGGCACTCGACGTTAATCCGCCCAGTCTATTCGATCCGCGCGCCTCCCCGATTTCCGGAAGTGTAGTGCTAACGAGCGCGGCTATCTGGGCTAATTATGAGCCATCCCCTAAGAGTGACTCCTTTCTGTAGGGCTCTATTAAAGATAAGGCGTACAGCAATATCCCCAACACCACTGCTGACCTGAAAACAGCCATTCAGGAGGTCATCGACATCGCCGATGTTCAGACACTTCAGTGGATCATGCAGAATTTCGCTCTTCGTTTGCAAATGTAAACAGTAACGAATTTAACAGCTTATGTTAATAACTTTAACTAAAGATTTATTACAGCATTTGCGATTCCTTTCGTAAAACTTTTCATGTAGTCGGTTTGATTACTTCCGTTTCGTAAGAATGTCAATTTCGAGCTATAGTAGCAAGCAGCTATCGTTTCGCCCTTTGTTTCAGTATGGCAACGAATGAGAGGTTTGACTTCATACAATTCAAGTGAACCGCCCTCTGGTACCTTTTCTGTGTACTCTCTATTGTGTGGTTCTACGGGAGAACGTGCCTGTAGTTTGGCCGGTATTTGTAAAACAACGTAACAGTAAATCATTTCTGCACGCCCCTCGTACTAAGCTCCCCTGCGAAAACCAAGAAATCACAAATTCGATTAAACGTGGGCGTACCAGGTCGGATTACAGGAAGACATCGAAACAATTCAGAGGCGGGCTGCTAGATTTGTTACCGGTAGGTGCGAACAACCCGTAAGTGTTACGGAGATGCTTCAGGAACGCAAATGGGAATCCCTGGAGGGAAAACGATGTTCTTTCCGAAGAACACTGTTGACGAATTTTAGAGACCCGGCATTTCAAGTTGACTGCCGAACGATTCTACTGCCGCCAACGTACACGAAGATGTTGTTGTTGTTGTGGTCTTCAGTCCTCAGACTGGTTTGATGCAGCTCTCCATGCTACTCTATCCTGTGCAAGCTTCTTCATCTCCCAGTACCTACTGCAGCCTACATCCTTCTTAATCTGCTTGGTGTATTCATCTCTTGGTCTCCATCTACGATTTTTACCCTCCACGCTGCCCTCCAATACTAAATTGGTGATCGCTTGATGCCTTAGAACATGTCCTACCAACCGAGCCCTTCTTCTAGTCAAGTTGTGCCAGAAACTTCTCTTCTTCCCAGTCCTATTCAATACTCCCTCATTAGTTATGTGATCTACCCATCTAATCTTCAGCATTCTTCTGTAGCACCACATTTCGAAAGCTTCTATTCTCTTCTTGTCCAAACTATTTATCGTCCATGTTTCACTTCTATACATGGCTACACTCCACACAAATATTTTCAGAAACGACCTCCTGACACTTAAATCTTTAATCAATGTTAACAAATTCCTCTTCTTGAGAAACGCTTTCCTTGCCATTGGCAGTCTACATTTTATATCTTCTCTACTTCGACCATCATCAGTTATTTTGCTCCCCAAATAGCAAAACTCCTTTACTACTTTAAGTGCCTCAATTCCTAATCTAATTCCCTCAGCATCACCCGACTTAATTCGACTGCATTCCATTATCCTCGTTTTGCTTTTGTTGATGTTCATCTTATATCCTCCTTTCAATATACTATCCATTCCGTTCAACTGCTCTTCCAAGTCCTTTGCTGTCTCTGACAGAATTACAATGTCATCGGCGAACCTCAATGTTTTTATTTCTTCTCCATGGACTTTAACACCTACTCCGAATTTTTCTTATGTTTCCTTTACTGCTTGCTCAATATACAGATTGAGTAACATCGGGGAGAGGCTACAACCCTGTCTCACGCCCTTCCCAACCACTGCTTCCCTCTGATGTCCCCTACTCTTATAACTGCCATCTGGTTTCTTTACAAATTGTAAATAGCTTTCCGCTCCCTGCATTTTACCCCTGCCACCTTCAGAATTTGAAAGAGAGTATTCCGGTCAACATTGTCAAAAGCTTTCTCTAAGTCTACAAATGCTAGAAACGTAGGTTTCCCTTTCCTCAATATAGCTTCTAAGATAAGTCGTAGGGTCAGTATTGCCTCACGTTTTCCGATATTTCTACGGAATAGAAACTGATCTTCCCCGAGGTCGGCTTCTACTAGTTTTTCCATTCGTCTGTAAAGAATTCGGTAATTTTCACATCTGTCAACACCTGCTTTCTTTGGGATTGGAATTATTATATTCTTCTTGAAGTCTGAGGGTATTTCGCCTGTCTCATACATCTTGCTCACCGGATGGTAGAATTTTGTCAGGACTGGCTCCCCCAAGGCTGTCAGTAGTTCAAATGGAATATAGTCTACTCCCGGGGCCTTGTTTCGACTCAGGTCTTTCACGAAGATAAGATACGGAAATTAGGGCTCATACGAAAGAATGTAGACAGTCGTTTTCCTTCGTTGTATTTGCGAGTGGAACAGGAAAAGAAATGAATATAGTAATGGTACAGAGTACCCACCGTCGCGTGCCGTGTGTTGGCTTGCGAAGTATTTACATAGATATAGGTATAGACTGGACGACCGCATCCACCCATTATGGATGGAATTCACTCATCAGACAAACTCCATGTCATCAGTACGAATAGAGAGCTTGCGTCCCGTCCATTTGTCACCTACCGCTCCCCTGCTACAATATTCTCACACCTCCGCTCGATATTCCCCGCGCTCCTGCCGGCAACAGAGCACATGCAAACGCTAAGAGGCATTCACAGCAGTCGGAAAACTGCGCCTTCCTTTTCACACTGACGTCTCACTTCCTGCAGAGCCATCCAATTGTCCCATCCGTCCTTTGATCTCATAACATGTCTCTTCTACTCCAACGCGTAGAAAAGCGTTCTGGCGTACGATAACGTGAATCTCCTGGTGTGTGTCGAAAGGGGGATGGGGGGGGGGGGGGAGGTGGCGGAGAGGATGGCACCTACTTGTCTCTCACAGAGGCGGACGGTGACTGGGGTTTGGAGGAGGGGGGAATGTTGCCAGGTCTCGATCATCAGGTGGATTATAATAGGGACTCTTCAACGACTATTAACTTGACTTTTACTATGTATACGAAGAGATGGTATCAATAATGCAATTTAGATTCGAGAATATCAACCTAAGATGGCTACAGTTTACAATCATATTCTTCATTACTTTAGTTCATGTTGTAAATAACTTTGGATATGTTTTATACCATTTCCACGTCATTTTATCGATATGTTGAGGTCATTTTAGTGACGATTTTCTTGGTTCAACAACTTGCAGAATTATTCAAAGAATTTTTTGCGCTCGCATTGTAAGATTTTTTTATACCAAAAGTATATTGCTTGTTTTCTGTAATCATGGTATTTGGTCTCTGTTTTTGAATTGTGAAACTCCCCTGAGTGTTGAACTGGTAAATACATTACGTTGCATGATGCGAAGTTAAAGTGTACCAAATAAATCTGCGGAATATATGTTGTACAGTTAATTTTGAGAATTTATTGATTAAAATTTTGAAGTGTAACAGACCATTAGCTGAACGCTCTCCTCTCACTTCCTTCAGTGACACACCTATGAAGCCCTCTATGCATATCGCTTATAAAACCGTAGAGTAGTACCAGCATTGGTGCATATGTACGCACACTCGTCGGTTTCCCTGGAGCCCGTAATTCTGCGTGAGCCGCCGGTGTGTAGTTGAGGCACTGGAGGTGCTAACGTGTGGGGCTGCAGCGCTGCGCCCGCCACTCACACAGGCTGCCGGCTGGGCTGAGGTGGCGGCCTGAGGCGCGGCCTTTAATTAAGGGCGGGGCCCAGCGTGTACCGGCAGGGTGTCAGCTGGCGCCGCGGCGGGCAATCAGCCCGTGTTTGCTCCCAGAATTGAGGCGCGCGTTTCAAATGAAACTTTCACCATCTGGGCGATTTCGGATCGCTGTTGACTCGTGAAGCATATTTGTTAATTACAGGAGTCGGCCAATTTTGGTTTTTATACTCGCATTATTTCGTCGAGCTTTTTATCGAGACAACTTCATTTACTATTACTATTATTATTATTATTATCTTCTAGGAGGTACGATCCATACTCGCAGTTAAATATAAGCTCTTTTTTATGTGTCGTACTCGTTTCTCTTCCTTATACACTCCTGGAAATGGAAAAAAGAACACATTGACACCGGTGTGTCAGACCCACCATACTTGCTCCGGACACTGCGAGAGGGCTGTACAAGCAATGATCACACGCACGGCACAGCGGACACACCAGGAACCGCGGTGTTGGCCGTCGAATGGCGCTAGCTGCGCAGCATTTGTGCACCGCCGCCGTCAGTGTCAGCCAGTTTGCCGTGGCATACGGAGCTCCATCGCAGTCTTTAACACTGGTAGCATGCCGCGACAGCATGGACGTGAACTGTATGTGCAGTTGACGGACTTTGAGCGAGGGCGTATAGTGGGCATGCGGGAGGCCGGGTGGACGTACCGCCGAATTGCTCAACACGTGGGGCGTGAGGTCTCCACAGTACATCAATGTTGTCGCCAGTGGTCGGCGGAAGGTGCACGTGCCCGTCGACCTGGGACCGGACCGCAGCGACGCACGGATGCACGCCAAGACCGTAGGATCCTACGCAGTGCCGTAGGGGACCGCACCACCACTTCCCAGCAAATTAGGGACACTGTTGCTCCTGGGGTATCGGCGAGGACCATTCGCAACCGTCTCCATGAAGCTGGGCTACGGTCCCGCACTCCGTTAGGCCGTCTTCCGCTCACGCCCCAACATCGTGCAGCCCGCCTCCAGTGGTGTCGCGACAGGCGTGAATGGAGGGACGAATGGAGACGTGTCGTCTTCAGCGATGAGAGTCGCTTCTGCCTTGGTGCCAATGATGGTCATATGCGTGTTTGGCGCCGTGCAGGTGAGCGCCACAATCAGGACTGCATACGACCGAGGCACACAGGGCCAACACCCGGCATCATGGTGTGGGGAGCGATCTCCTACACTGGCCGTACACCACTGGTGATCGTCGAGGGGACACTGAATAGTGCACGGTACATCCAAACCGTCATCGAACCCATCGTTCTACCATTCCTAGACCGGCAAGGGAACTTGCTGTTCCAACAGGACTATGCACGTCCGCATGTATCCCGTGCCACCCAACGTGCTCTAGAAGGTGTAAGTCAACTACCCTGGCCAGCAAGATCTCCGGATCTGTCCCCCATTGAGCATGTTTGGGACTGGATGAAGCGTCGTCTCCCGCGGTCTGCACGTCCAGCACGAACGCTGGTCCAACTGAGGCGCCAGGTGGAAATGGCATGGCAAGCCGTTCCACAGGACTACATCCAGAATCTCTACGATCGTCTCCATGGGAGAATAGCAGCCTGCATTGCTGGGAAAGGTGGATATACACTGTACTAATGCCGACATTGTGCATGCTCTGTTGCCTGTGTCTATGTGCCTGTGGTTCTGTCAGTGTGATCATGTGATGTATCTGACCCCAGGAATGTGTCAATAAAGTTTCCCCTTCCTGGGACAATGAATTCACGGTGTTCTTATTTCAATTTCCAGGAGTGTATTTCCGAAGCATATTCAGTGGCCTGAATAATACGTTAGTAGTACGAGTCGTGAGAAGAGAAGAAATAAAAACTCTGAGGTTCGCCGATGACATTGTAATTCTGTCAGAGACAGCAAAGGACTTGGAAGAGCAGTTGAACAGAATGGACAGTCTCTTGAAACAAGGATATAAGATGAACATCAACAAAAGCAAAACGAGGATAATGGAATGTAGTCGAATTAAGTCGTGTGATGCTGAGGGAATTAGATTAGGAAATGAGACACTTAAAGTAGTAAAGGAGTTTTTCTATTTGAGGAGCAAAATAACTGATGATGGTCGAAGTAAAGAGGATATAAAATGTAGACTGGCAATGGCAAGGAAAGCGTTTCTGAGGAAGAGAAATTTGTTAACATCGAGTATAGAGTTAAGTGTCAGGAAGTCGTTTTTTAAAGTATTTGTATGGAGTGTAGCCATGTGTGGAAGTGAAACATGGACGATAACTAGTTTGGACAAGAAGAGAATAGAAGCTTTCAAAATGTGGTGCTACAGAAGAATGCTGAAGATTAGATGGGTAGATCACATAACTAATGAGGAGGTATTGAGTAGAATTGGGGAGAAGAGGAGTTTGTGGCACAAACTTGACAAGAGGGAAGGACCGGTTGGTAGGACATGTTCTGAGGCATCAAGGGATCACAAATTTAGCATTGGAGAGCAGCGTGGAGGGTAAAAATCGTAGAGGGACACCAAGAGATGAATACACTAAGCAGATTCGGAAGGATGTAGGCTGCAGTAGGTACCGGGAGATCAAGAAGCTTGCACAGGATAGAGTAGCATGGAGAGCTGCATCAAACCAGTCTCAGGACTGAAGACCACAACAACAAACGAGTCGTGAACGCGCATTATTTCAGAAACGTTTTCTATTATACACTGAAGCGCCAAAGAAACTGGTATAGACATGCGTACCCAAATACAGACATATGTAAACAGGCAGAATACGGAGCTGCGGTCGGCAACGCCTATACAGGGTGTTACAAAAAGGTACGCTCAAACTTTCAGGAAACATTCCTCACATACAAATAAAGAAAATATGTTATGTGGACATGAGTCGGGAAACGCTTAATTTCCATGTTAGAGCTCATTTTAGTTTCGTCAGTTTGTGATCAAATTGTAAATGTTCACAATCAACATGTGTGGGCTGACGAGAACCCGCCCGCAATTGTGCAATCACGTCATCAACACAGATTTTCTGTGAACGTTTGGGCAGGCATTGTTGGTGATGTCTTGATTGGGCCCCATGTTCTTCCACCTACGCTCAATAGAGCACGTTGTTATGATTTCATACGGGATACTCTACCTGTGCTGCTTGAACATGTGCCTTTACAAGTACGACACAATATGTGGTTCATGCACGATAGAGCTCCTGCACATTTCAGTAGAAGTGTTCGTACGCTTCTCAACAACAGATTAGGTGACCGATGGATTGGTAGAGGTGGGCCAATTCCATGGCCTCCACGCTCTCCTGACCTCAACCCTCTTGACTATCATTTATGGGGGCATTTGAAAGCTATTGTCTACGCAACCCCGGTACCAAATGTAGAGACTCTTCGTGCTCGTATTGTGGACGGCTGTGATACAATACACCATTCTCCAGGGCTGCATCAGCGCATCAGGGATTCCATGCGACGGAGGGTGGATGCATGTATCCTCGCTAACGGAGGACATTTTGAACATTTACTGTGACAAAGTGTTTGAAGTCACGCTGGTACGTTCTGTTGCTGTGTGTTTCCATTCCAAGATTAATGTGATTTGAAGAGAAGTAATAAAATGAGCTCTAACACGGAAAGTAAGCGTTTCCGGACACATGTCCACATAACATATTTTATTTCTTTGTGTGCGAGGAACGTTTCCTGAAAGTTTGGCCGTACCTTCTTGTAACACTCTGTAGAGGACAGCAAGTGTCTGGTGTAGTTGTTAGCTCGGCTACTGCTGCTACAACAGCGGCTTTTCAAGATTTAAGTGAGTTTAATGCGGTGTTATAATCGGAGCACGAGCGGTGCGGCACAGCATTCCCGAGACAGAGATGAAGTGGGGATATTCCCGTACGACCATTCCGCGAGTGTACATCTACATCTACATTGATACTCCGCAAGCCACCCAACGGTGTGTGGCGGAGGGCACTTTACGTGCCACTGTCATTACCTCCCTTTCCTGTTCCAGTCGCGTATGGTTCGCGGGAAGAACGACTGCCGGAAAGCCTCCGTGCGCGCTCTAATCTCTCTAATTTTACATTCGTGATCTCCTCGGGAAGTATAAGTAGGGGGAAGCAATATATTCGATACCTCATCCAGAAACGCACCCTCTCGAAGCTTGGCGAGCAAGCTACACCGCGATGCAGAGCGCCTCTCTTGCAGAGTCTGCCACTTGAGTTTATTAAACATCTCCGTAACGCTATCACGGTTACCAAATAACCCAGTGACGAAACGCGCCGCTCTTCTTTGGATCTTCTCTATCTCCTCCGTCAACCCGACCTGGTACGGATCCCACACTGATGAGCAATACTCAAGTATAGGTCGAACGAGTGTTTTGTAAGCCACCTCCTTTGTTGATGGACTACATTTTCTAAGCACTCTCCCAATGAATCTCAACCTGGTACCCGCCTTACCAACAATTAATTTTATATGATCATTCCACTTCAAATCGTTCCGTACGCATACTCCCAGATATTTTACAGAAGTAACTGCTACCAGTGTTTGTTCCGCTATCATATAATCATACAATAAAGGATCCTTCTTTCTATGTATTCGCAATACATTACATTTGTCTATGTTAAGGGTCAGTTGCCACTCCCTGCACCAAGTGCCTATCCGCTGCAGATCTTCCTGTATTTCGCTACAATTTTGTAATGCAGCAACTTCTCTGTATACTACAGCAAGATCCGCGAAAAGCCGCATGGAACTTCCGACACTATCTACTAAGTCATTTATATATATTGTGAAAAGCAATGGTCCCATAACACTCCCCTGTGGCACGCCAGAGGTTACTTTAACGTCTGTAGACGTCTCTCCATTGATAACAACATGCTGTGTTCTGTTTGCTAAAAACTCTTCAATCCAGCCACACAGCTGGTCTGATATTCCGTAGGCTCTTACTTTGTTTATCAGGCGACAGTGTGGAACTGTATCGAACGCCTTCCGGAAGTCAAGAAGAATAGCATCTACCTGGGAGCCTGTATCTAATATTTTCTGGGTCTCATGAACAAATAAGGCGAGTTGGGTCTCACACGATCGCTGTTTCCGGAATCCATGTTGATTCCTACATAGTAGATTCTGGGTTTCCAGAAATGACATGATACGCGAGCAAAAAACATGTTCTAAAATTCTACAAGAGATCGACGTAAGAGATATAGGTCTATAGTTTTGCGCATCTGCTCGACGACCCTTCTTGAAGACTGGGACTATCTGTGCTCTTTTCCAATCATTTGGAACCCTCCGTTCCTCTAGAGACTTGCGGTACACGGCTGTTAGAAGGGGGGCAAGTTCTTTCGCGTACTCTGTGTAGAATCGAATTGGTATCCCGTCAGGTCCAGTGGACTTTCCTCTATTGAGTGATTCCAGTTGCTTTTCTATTCCTTGGACACTTATTTCGATGTCAGCCATTTTTTTCGTTTGTGCGAGGATTTAGAGAAGGAACTGCAGTGCGGTCTTCCTCTGTGAAACAGCTTTGGAAAAAGGTGTTTAGTATTTCAGCTTTACGCGTGTCATCCTCTGTTTCAATGCCATCATCATCCCGGAGTGTCTGGATATGCTGTTTCGAGCCACTTACTGATTTAACGTAAGACCAGAACTTCCTAGGATTTTCTGTCAAGTCGGTACATAGAATTTTACTTTCGAATTCAATGAACGCTTCACGCATAGCCCTCCTTACGCTAACTTTGACATCGTTTAGCTTCTGTTTGTCTGAGAGGTTTTGGCTGCGTTTAAACTTGGAGTGGAGCTCTCTTTGCTTTCGCAGTAGTTTCCTAACTTTGTTGTTGTACCACGGTGGGTTTTTCCCGTCCCTCACAGTTTTACTCGGTACGTACCTGTCTAAAACGCATTTTACGATTGCCTTGAACTTTTTCCATAAACGCTCAACATTGTCAGTGTCGGAACAGAAATTTTCGTTTTGATCTGTTAGGTAGTCTGAAATCTGCCTTCTATTACTCTTGCTAAACAGATAAACCTTCCTCCCTTTTTTTATATTCCTATTAACTTCCATATTCAGGGATGCTGCAACGGCCTTATGATCACTGATTCCCTGTTCTGTACATACAGATTCGAAAAGTTCGGGTCTGTTTGTTATCAGTAGGTCCAATATGTTATCTCCACGAGTCGGTTCTCTGTTTAACTGCTCGAGGTAATTTTCGGATAGTGCACTCAGTATAATGTCACTCGATGCTCTGTCCCTACCACCCGTCCTAAACATCTGAGTGTCCCAGTCTATATCTGGTAAATTGAAATCTCCACCTAAGACTATAACATGCTGAGAAAATTTATGTGAAATGTATTCCAAATTTTCTCTCAGTTGTTCTGCCACTAATGCTGCTGAGTCGGGAGGTCGGTAAAAGGAGCCAATTATTAACCTAGTTCGGTTGTTTAGTGTAACCTCCACCCATAATAATTCACAGGAACTATCCACTTCTACTTCACTACAGGATAAACTACTACTAACAGCGATGAACACTCCACCACCGGTTGCATGCAATCTATCCTTTCTAAACACCGTCTGTACCTTTGTAAAAATTTCGGCAGAATTTATCTCTGGCTTAAGCCAGCTTTCTGTACCTATAACGATTTCAGCTTCGGTGCTTTCTATCAGCGCTTGAAGTTCCGGTACTTTACCAACGCAGCTTCGACAGTTGACAATTACAATACCGATTGCTGCTTGGTCCCCGCATGTCCTGACTTTGCCCCGCACCCGTTGAGGCTGTTGCCCTTTCTGTACTTGCCCAAGGCCATCTAACCTAAAAAACCGCCCAGCCCACGCCACACAACCCCTGCTACCCGTGTAGCCGCTTGTTGCGTGTAGTGGACTCCTGACCTATCCAGCGGAACCCGAAACCCCACCACCCTATGGCGCAAGTCGAGGAATCTGCAGCCCACACGGTCGCAGAACCGTCTCAGCCACTGATTCAGACCCTCCACTCGGCTCTGTACCAAAGGTCCGCAGTCAGTCCTGTCGACGATGCTGCAGATGGTGAGCTCTGCTTTCATCCCGCTAGCGAGACTGGCAGTGTTCACCAAATCAGATAGCCGCCGGAAGCCAGAGAGGATTTCCTCCGATTCATAGCGACACACATCATTGGTGCCGACATGAGCGACCACCTGCAGATGGGTGCACCCTGTACCCTTCATGGCATCCGGAAGGACCCTTTCCAACGGCGGCAGGGAGCACACTGACTGCGACCAACCGACACTGGCCGTTCAAAACAAAACAGTAGACTAACGACTACGCGAATTTACACTATTCAGGTACTAAAACGCGATGCTACAACTCTCAAATACTATAATACGCCCGAAATTTATGAATTAAACAATGCAAGTACCAAAAACACGCAAAGAAATTAAGAATTAAACTATGTAACAAATGAGTGAGCTAGGAGTATACGACTTGCTGCTGCAGCTGCTTATCCAACGGCGGCAGGGAGCACACTGACTGCGACCAACCGACACTGGCCGTTCAAAACAAAACAGTAGACAAACGACTACGCGAATTTACACTATTCAGGTACTAAAACGCGATGCTACAACTCTCAAATACTATAATACGCCCGAAATTTATGAATTAAACAATGCAAGTAACAAAAACACGCAAAGAAATTAAGAATTAAACTATGTAACAAATGAGTGAGCTAGGAGTATACGACTTGCTGCTGCAGCTGCTTATCCAACGGCGGCAGGGAGCACACTGACTGCGACCAACCGACACTGGCCGTTCAAAACGAAACAGTAGACAAACGACTACGCGAATTTACACTATTCAGGTACTAAAACGCGATGCTACAACTCTCAAATACTATAATACGCCCGAAATTTATGAATTAAACAATGCAAGTACCAAAAACACGCAAAGAAATTAAGAAGTAAACTGTGTAACAAATGAGTGAGCTAGGAGTATACGACTTGTTGCTGCAGCTGCTTATCCAACGGCGGCAGGGAGCACACTGAATATCAGGAATCTGGTAAAACTAATGAATCCGTGGACCTTGGATGTCGGGAGGGGACTGTTCAAGCTGGTGTGGGGTATGTGCAGTTGGATTGATATGGGACCCCTGATACTTCTGGATAGGATTCTGACAAGTGACACGCAGGAAAGCATACTGTCTGATGACATGTATCCATTCGTGTGTATTCTGCATTACGACGGACTTCAGGATTCCAGCAGTACAATGCGTCACCCCACACGTCCAGAATTGCTACAGAGTGGCCCAGGAACACTCTTGTGAGTTGAAACACTTCCGCAGACCACCAAACTCCACAGAAATGAACATTATTGAACATATCTGGGATGCCTTGCAACGTGCTGTTCAGAAGAGATCTCCACCCCCGAACTCTTACGGATTTATGGACAGCTCTGCAGGATTCATGATGTCAATTCCCTCGAGCACTACTTCAGACATCAGTCGAGTACATGCCACATCGTGTTGCAGCGCTTCTGCGTGCTCGCGGGGTCCTACACGATATTAGGCAGGTTTTCCAGTTTCTTTGGCTCTACAGTGTCTAAGCTCTTTGTTTATATATCATACCCGTTTCTCTTCCTGTGAAGCATATTCTGTGGCCTGAAGCATACGTTAGTCGTATGCATATAATAATATGAGCTGTGAGCGTGCATTATTTCTTAAACGTTTTCTATTATATTACTGTATTACAGTTTCTTCATCATTATCTTACTGTTAGGGCCGCAATTTTTGTGAGGTTAAATAACTGTTCTCTACCACTTACGCGTTTTTGGGATCTTGTAAGTGCACACATTTCGCCGTGGAATTACAATCACAATGGTGTCAGATTTACGGCGTTTGCGAGCGCATTTCACATATTAAAAAAACGCATTGTCAGTGTGTGTTTACTGTTAGTAGTGTTGCCACCTGTCGGTGTGTCTATTTCTTTTGTTTGTGTTTTGGTGTGTGATCGATACCTGTTTTTTTAACATGAGTTCGTCTATTAGTGGGTGTGATAGGATAAACAGGGGAACTTGAGTAAAGGGAATAGCATTTTCTTTTCTTCGTTGTGGAAGTGTATGTGGTGAGGAGACTGAGTAAATTACTATTTACTTTCGTTACGCTCTACATCTAGGTTTGTTATTCTGGTTATCTTCTACGTCGCGGTAAGTTATGGTAACGAAATGTGAGAGTTGGTGCTTATGTTAATTTCGTCTTTTACTATTATGTTAGCCACTAAAACAATAATAAATTGAAAGTACTACATGATCAGCTGCGTAATAATTTAGTCAATTTCCCCACCATTGATAGATTCACAATAGATAAAAAATTCGATTCTATCAACTGAAATTTCCCCATTTACCCAGAGTATCCCTCACTGTGCCCAATAAAACACGCACCAACATAACAAACGAGTATCAAACAGCATACAGATACCGACACGCAAGCGAAAGTTTGCCGAAATCCGCACAATGGCAGTCTGTAACAGTATTAACAGTAGATGCAAACAACCAGCATACTTGTTAGGTGAAAAAATCAGACCTCCTAGCGTACGCAAGACAACCAGGTGCAATTCCAGAACAACAAATCGGTGATAAGAAGACGATGAAAGTCTTAAACAGAGCGAAACAGTAATTTAGCCTCATGAGACCTGTGCTCTAGAAAGTTATTTCTTACCCAACAACAAGAGAATGTTAAAGCAGGCATTATGTACTAATTTACCTTTAAATGCATTTGTTATAAGAGTAAAAAAAACATTAATTACAGCTCACTGAGGATGAATTGCAAATAAAAAGAAGCGAAATACGTATGCTATAAAAACAAACAGCTTTTCATTTAGTCGCATAGACGGACTACATCTCCAAGAGGATGATCGTAACAATAACAATAATAATAATAATAATAATAATAATATAAAAGCAACTAAGGAAAGACAGGAAACATAAAAATCAATTACATTAAATGTATCCACACGTGAGAATGTGGTCAACCATCAGCTGTATAATGGAATGACGCCAGTGAGCGACCACGTTATGTCGGTGCTACTTTTATTTTTGTTTTCAGAGTGACTTGGTACCATCACGAAACTTCAGAAGACCATAGTCAAACCATTACATACTATGAGCTGCAAATGTGAGAGAAGATTAAAAATGAGAACAGAATAATAAAGAGGAAGAGAATGAAACATCAGAAATACTTGGAGGACATACACCAGCCCACTACCCAATTCTCGTGATATGTATGAACAATTTTTTATTTAGTTTCTTTATTATATTAATTTTTTAAAAGTTTTATTTATTTCGTGTGTTTATAGTAATTTTTATATAGAATCTAAAAGAAGAAACACAAAGAAATCGAATTATAGTCTAAATCACAAACGAAGCCTTCGGTCTAGAGAAAATTTCCAATTTGACTGCAAGGATTATATACGATATGTATTTCATCTACACATATTATACAATATAACTGGAAGGACTGTAAGACAAAACACCAACAAAACGAGCAGGGAAACTAGGAGAGAACGAGCCGGAGCAAAACAGATTGTCCTTAAGACTTGCAATTGATCGTCGCCATTTTGAGTGGACAACGATCAATGATGATACCGAGAGACGTATGTTGATCCACTGCCGTAGCCAATGGAACAACCCCGTCTTCAAAACGTCGCAAAGTAAGAAGCCTGCAATTATCGTCATTAAGTAGTGCTTCAGAATTCCGACAATAATAATCGATTACAGCCGTCAGTCGAGGTATCTCCGCAGAATTTCGGAGTAGAACCATCACATCATACGTGTATGCATGAACAGCTACAGCCTCACTGGAAAGCGTCCAACGTTTCAGCTGGGATACCGGCATCCGAAGTAGGGGCTCCAGAGAGAACACAAACAAGGTCATAGACAGCGGGCCTACTTGACGTTCTGCCCGACGGATTTTTATCGGGGGCGTCAGTTGGCAGTTAACAATCATAGAAGCTGAAACAGATTTGAGAGCACCCGTCGTATGCCAACAGTAAAGCCAACAGTCTCCAGAATCCGAAGCAAAAAGTCGTAATTAACACGGTGAAATGCCTTATCAAAGTCTAAAGAAACAAGGGCACGTTACGGCAAATACCGAATCCACGTCACGACTCTCGACTATATGGATAAGAATGGTACTACCATGTACGCAGCTTTGACGTTTTACAACAATCGTCTCCATCAAAGAACTGAGATCTTACTATTAACTGCCTTCACCAAAGTCTTATAACCGAAGATTAAAGAAGGAATTGGGCGAAAGCTATCAGGGACAGCCATTTCAGGGCGTTTCGGGATTAAAACAATTTTTCCCACTTTGAACGTGGTCGGCACTGCTCCTCCATGTAACACTACATTCAAAAGGGATGTAAAGGTAGCACCCAACGGAGGCCAAAAAGCACATAAAAAACCTTGGAAGGTCCATCCAGACCCGGCGATCTCACAATAAGTTTATAAACTTGCTTAGGTTGAAAGGCAGCTAAGAGCGCTTCATTATGTTCAAGTGTAACTGTCATATCCTACGTGCTGACTATTGAGTCGTAAGAGATATCACTAGACGCATCGACGTCGCAGGTATAGGCATAGTATTGCTGCAAGATACGCACTATATCAGCTTGCGACGTTACGACACGTCCATCATTTTTCGTGAGAGAGTGAATACAGCGCTCCAGCGATTTGGCTGATGCCGAAGCAACTGAAATAAGGTAGTCAGTTCTTCCACCACCAATGAACGTTGCTTGGATTGCAGTTTCAAACCTTCCATTTGTATCCTCTTAAAGGTCAACAGTTTCGTCTTTACACACCTGACATCCGCAATTCGCAGAGGCGTGTGATCCGCAACATCATAAAGTTCATGCAGAATGGAATAGAAAAATTCATAAGTTCTCCGAAAGTCACATGCTTTGGCAGCAAAAGAAAGTATCAAAGCTTGCCTGAGACGCTGTCTCGCCAGTTGTGTCCATCAGTCAAGAATTGACTACCCAGTGGATGGGAGAGTGCGCTTCCAAGCATCACGTTATCGAGAGAGGAGTCAGCTAGGTGAGCGACGTTTAACAACCACGTAGTGCAAAACGGTTTGACCGGTTGCCGTACAACACTGGTAGTTGCAGTCACAGCACAGTGATCCGAAACGGACACGGGGATGACGTCAACATTAAGAATGCTATCGCGCAGGCAGTCTGATAAGCAAAACCTATCTAATCTGCTACTACAAATCGCAGTAAAATGGATAAATGAAAGTCGAGTATTTACATATCCAGACGTCTTTCAGGCGTAAGAAACGGAGCAATTCATGTAATTCACGACAGAAATTAAAATTTTAAGACTGATCTGCAGATAGCAACACACTGTTAAAATCACCTCTCAACAGAACACCCGGAGGACTCTTACTCAACAAATAAACAATTTTCTCTTTATAAAAACGTGAACTTTCCATTGTGCGACCAGTGCCAGAAGGGGCTTATAAAAGAACCAAGGTAAGATTAAAAAGCTGACAACCTATGACTCTGCCAGAATCCAACATTTCCATCTCAGCAATAGGAATCCCTTCACGAAAGAATAAGGAGGTCCACGTAGAATATTCGAGTGGTGTATTGAAGGACATACGGAAACCAGGTAAGAATACTACTGTATGTCCGCACATGTATAGTAAATGAACTGACGTGGCGCAGCTAATCGCAGTTCTGATTCCACATGATTTACGTTTAAGGAAAGGAACGTGTGAGCTTGGATCATTGACCAAAGCTATACAGGGATGTACGGAAGTTACCGAGCAGAATTATGTAGACAGCTGAGCGTGGAGGACGATTGCGGAGTCACAGCTGTTCTAAGACGACTCACAGCCAGACCCAAACTTCTGCGAAAGTCGCTTGCCCGGTGTCGGCGGATAAATACGATACTGGAGTGGCTGTGTTGCTCCGAATTACTACGATGCAGCTGTTCTTTCGGAAATGCATGCATGGAACAGAGACTGCGGCGACTACAACCGTTATGAAATATAGGAAATGTATTACCATTTGGCTATCCGAGAACTAACCACGGCCAATTTACATTTCAAATACATTTGTACTGACTCAGCCAGTAGTTCATACTGAAATCAATGGCGTTTCGTCACCAAACGTCCTCAGTTACCTCGCGAACGGCTCGTTTAGCTGAGCCACGTTTACTGGAACGTTTCTTCTCTTATCACAGTAGGCTTTCACGTGTAGCTGTGACACTGTCCGTGTAGACTCATGGATAACAGCTCGAATATAGAGTGTTTAGAAACCAAAACTTTGATATAAGAAGGATACTCTGATGACATTCGGGAATATTTATTTATGGACATGTTGGTGTCATGGAACAGCAATTTGGCAGGTGCAAATTACTTTGCATTGTTAGAGTGTTCAGTGGCCAGAATCTTTAAACAAGTATTTCAACTCAAATAGAGTTTAAAAAGAGGCAGTACATCACGGCCTCTCTTGTCTTTCTGATGTGTGGCTTTGGGATTCCAGCTCGCCCTATAATACATGTAAAACTCCCTTCATGTTGTTTTGGGGCTGACACGGTTCCCCGGAGTGCAATTCAGTTCCGCAAGGACATTTGCAGCTGTCGTTACATTTCTCTTCAATGGCAGACTGCCATGAGCACTTAACTCTCACTTTCGTCGGTGTTGTGACTTTGTGGATAATGTTTATCGGTTTACACTGTATACCATATGAATCTTCTAAGTGGAACCTCTTGAAACACCAAACATTGCAGCTATATTGGTTAGTGCGACGATACACAAACGTTATTGCCGAGTAGTTTCTCTACCCAATAACATTCTGTACAATAAAACCAGTTGCGTCTTTACCTGTGGTTACTCGTGCTTTACTTACTTGGGCTGTGCACGTCTCTGTTTAATGAGAATATCTCGATGTAGTCATAGGGTCGAGACGTGCACGTCTGCTTTTATGCCCTGCTACCAATTCGCTTCACATAATAATTTGTAGATGTTATCCTGCAATAAAATAGTCTATGAGTTTGCTGGTATTTCAGGTCAATAAAATGTACAGAAATACAAAATAAAAGTTAAATGAATAATGTAGTAACAGGGGTAGACGACAGCGAACTATGATGAATAATGTTTATTCAAGACGAGACATCTCAGATAAATGGAAGTGGTCCCATTATATTAAATTAAACTGCAGACAGAAAATACCACTATCAAATGGAGTAAAGTTACGTCAAGAGCGTGACAAGAACGGTAGCAAAATCCCCAAATTAAAATGCAATCAAAGATATGCGAAAACTAAGTCCATTTCGAAATCACAGTACACGAAATATTCACCAGCTCAGAACAGTTCAGCGTTCAACATGATGATCACAAATTAACACAAGCGATGCAAAGAATGGTTTCTCCTACTCTGTCTATTCGCAGTTCCGTAATACAAGCGGAAAAAAATTAGCGTCCTCTTCTGGAGCACGTTTAGATCTCTTCAATTATACTGAAGCGCCAAAGAAACTGGTATAAGCATGCGTATTCAAATACAGAGATATTTAAACAGGCAGTATACGGCGTTGCGGTCGGAAATGCCTATATAAGACAAGTGTCCGGCACAGTTGTTAAATTGGTTACAGCTGCAGGTTATATCCTTTTAAGTGAGTTTGAACGTGATGTTATTGTCGGCGCACGAGCGATGGGACACAGCACAGCATCTCGGAGGTAGCGATGAAGTGGGGATTTTCCCGTACGGCCATTTCACTGTGAATATCAGCAGTCCGGTAAAACATCAAATCTCCAACACCGCTGTGGCCGGCAAAAGATCCTGAAAGATCGGGACCAATGACCACTGAAGAGAATCATTCAGCGTGGGAGAAGTGCAACGCGTCCGCAAATTCCTGCAGATTTCAATGTTGGCCATTAACAAGTGTCGGCGTGCGAACTATTCAACGAGACATCATCGATGTCTCACTCGTGTGCCCTTGATGACTGCACGGCAAAAAGCTTTACGCCTCGCCTGGACGCTTCAACACCGACATTGGCTTGTTGATGACTGGAAAAATGTTGCCTGGTCGGACGAGTCTCGTATCAAATTGTATTGAGCGGATGGACATGTACGGTTATGCAGACAACCTCATGAATCCGTGGAGCCTGCATGTCAGCAGGGGAACGTTCAAGCTGGTGGAGGCTCTGTATTGGTGTGGGGTATGTGCAGTTGAATTGATATGGGACACACGATACGTCTAAATAAGATTGTGACACATGACAAACACGTAAGCATACTGCCTGATAACCTGCATCCATTCATGTCCATTTTGCATCCGACGGACTTGGGAAAACCCAGCAGGACAATGCGACACCACACACCTCCAGAATTGTTACAGAGTGGCTCCAGGATCACACTTCTGAATTTAAACACTTTCGCTGGCCACCAAACTCCCCAAATATGAACATTATTGAGCATATCTGGGATGCCTTGCAACGTGCTGTTCAGCAGAGATTTTCACCCCATTGTACCCTTACGTATTTATTGACAGCCAGCAGGATCCATGGTGTCAGTTCCCTCCAGCACTACTTCAGACATTAGTCGAGTCCATGCCACGTCGTGAAGCGGCACTTCTGTTTGTTCGCTGGGGGCTACAGAATATTAGGCAGTTTTACTAGTTTCTTTGGGTCTTCAGTGTATGAAGTCCCTTCAAAGTTAAAGTATGTTGGCCACTGCCCATCACCCAAAAAGTGAATTGAAAAGATTCTATGGCATTGTTGGCCGGTAGGCCACCAACCGGGGAAGTTCGGCCGCCGGGTGGAAGTCTTATTTGAGTCCACGCCACACTGGACGACTTGTGCGTCGGGCTCACCGACCAGAGTCAATCACATACACGACAGAATACCACTCGTTACTACAGATAGGTCTCCTTGATGCACAAATGTAAAAGTAACCAGAATCGCTCCCTTGAGCTCGTCACTCGAAAAGTTGGAGTCTCCACTTGACTCGCGTAGTTTTCCGCTACTGTCTCCGTTTCCATTGGCTGAAGGCCGTCCCCACCAAAAGTACATCGTCCTTAACTTCTATAGACATGATCTGATTCAATTTGAACACTTCCCGGGCTAGACTAATACATTACAACAATATTTAAAAAAAGAAATATCATGAACATTCGGTTACACGCAGATCATTTACAATAAGTGTAAGTAATCGTTAGTTCATGAATAAGTAATCCAGTATTCTTGCGTAAGAATGCTCACGATGAATAACAACATACTGCCTTTAAATAGAGGTTAAACAATTATTTATGCCTTTTTACAGAAGCCTCGTTTGGTTCTATTTTCAATTGTGATGGCCGCTAAAACATGTGATTGATCAATTTTAAATTAGCACAGTTTAATAGTGCTTGCAATCCACATTTAAATAAAGTTACTGGCAAAATAATAAACTGTTCATTAAATAACTACACAAGTACGACAATGTGAGTGGTATTCATGCTGTATTCATTAGCTGTGTAAATATGGAGATTACGACGTTCTGACAAACATCTGCACAATGAAAAGATATGAAAGACATCGTAAATCAATAAATAAAATAGGTACAGATATGTAGTTTTATAGGTTCAAATGGCTCTGAGCACTATGGGTCTTAACTTCTAAGGTCATCAGTCCCCTAGAACTTAGAACTACTTAAACCTAACTAACCTAAGGACATCACACACATCCATGCCCGAGGCAAGATTCAAACCTGAGACCGGAGTGGTCGCGCGGCTCCAGACTGTAGCGCCTTTAAGCGCTTGGCCACTTTTATGGGATTATAGCTGTAGTGGAATGCTATCATGTGAGATACCGTTTGTCGAAATTTCATAAAGCGATTAAAAGCTGCTAATTCAAAGGTTCATTGTATAAATGTTTGTTTTCTGTGAAAATTAAATTCTGTAGTTTTAAAGATATTCAAATATTGTTGTGTCATTGGATGCACCTCATTTGTCTGAGATCGTCGGTGTATTCAGATTTACATTAATATGTAACTGCGAGTTATTGTCGAAGTTCAGACAGCCGTAAGTTAGCCGTCTTTAAGATAGTCTGACACTCCACCATTTCTTGGAGCAGTATCTGTCCTCCTAAGCGACCGTCCGTTGCCAAAATTCCCCGTACTGGGATTAACCCATATCCGGTCCTTTGCTCACGCAGATGGCTTGCCTGGAATGGCAGCAGCTTTCCGCCCTGAGCGCCGGGTCCGCTTGTGTTCCGCCATACATCAAATACACCATACCTCGTAGAAATTCTGGACGGCCGATTAGTTTCCCTAAGTACGCGTAACGTTAGATACGGAAGCATCCTCGATACGAACCACAACAATTTTCTCACTCTCGATTTCACTTAGTTCTGATGTAAAGCACTCTCAACTACGCAGAACACTATCCTGATCATGATTGACACTTGCATCGTATTAAGGACAGTGCACAAGGGTCCTTAGGGGCAAAATACACATCCAAGTCTGCAGTCTTGGCTAGTGTCTCAATTTATGTTCAAACTCACATTTATCGCAGAGTTTCCAGTTTTCTTTCTCCAACGCCTTTGGTTTCATATCAGAAAGTCCAACGACAAATTATCCCAGTTCCATTAATCTGCAGAAATGTACAGTTATTCTGAAAGCTGTATGTAGTCGTTGCAAAACAGTTTTATTTGTACCAGAAAAAGCTCGATCGTACTGTCTGTACAACAATCAGCTTAAATAATGTCACAATGAATATCTAGAGTTTCTCCAGCGTACTGTAGCGTGTCACAAACATTCGCACACAGTGACAGGAGGCTGTATTTAGGCAACGAGGATTTGGGCACTATCAGTTAAGTCAAGACACTCCTCAGGAGACACTGTTCGACAAGAAACTGAGCTGCTCCGTTTGGTGAGCCGAGAGTCGGCTGTTAGGTAGCAACAACAGTTTCCCCGCTTTAGCGAGTCGCCTCATCGGAAATAGCGGATGACTCTCTGCCTCCTGTTCTTATCTGCCTGCTCTGACAGCTAAATAAACAGTCAAACATTTCACGCCTTTTAAATATGCTGCAAGTTCATGATCCTCAGTCGCGGAAAAAATAGCTGACTTCTCATCTCGCTTCCGTGGAAAATGTCGTGGGGACATGTTTACAGGACAAAACTGCCTGAACTGAAAATTAGGAAACTGTTTGAGAAAATAGCCATACGAAAAACAGTTTGGAGCAACCAAACGCAACTGTGACAGTTAAGTAACTAATAAGCATGTCACTGCCCCGCTGACAAACTGAAATTATGCGAAATGAAAGCCGCTGTCAGGACAATGGGAGACTCTTTTAACGAATTTAAAGGCAATATTTTATCTGCAGATTCTAAAAATAACCCCAATAAATTTTGGTCGTACGTAAAATCTATGAACGCTACCAATAATTCAATACCTTCTCTTGCTGACAGTACGGGTAATGTAACTGATGATGATGATGATGATGAACAGGCGGCCGAAATTCTAAACCTAGCTTTCAAAACCCCTTTACGATAGAGGACTGCAGCACCATTCCCCCTTTCAATTATCGAACAAACGAAAGGATGGCAGACATAGTGTTTAGTGTATCTGGGATTGTAAAACAGTTAAGATCCTTAGACGCCAGAAATGCATCTGAGCCAGACGGTATCCCCGTAAGATTTTATGTTGACTATGCTACAAATATAGCACCATTCTTACCCGTCATCTATCAGAGATCACTGGAACGGAGGAAAGTTCCACGGGACATGAAGAAGGCCCACGTCATAGCAATCTATAAAAAGGGTGGAAAATCGGACGCTCGTAACTACCGGCCAATTTCACTGACATCGATTTGTTATAGAATCATAGAACATATTTTGTGTTCAGACATAATGACCTTTCTAGACTCTGAGAAGCTCATCTGCAGAAACCAGCACGGTTTTGGGAAACAGAGGTCATGCGGGACACAGCTAGCCCTCTTTGTGCATGATATACAACAGGCTCTAGATACCGGCTCCCAGGTTGATGCCATATTTCTCGACTTTCGAAAGGCGTTCGACTCAGTTCCGCACTGTCGCTTGCTACAAAAAGTGCGCGCTTACGGTCTACCCAGTGACATATGCGGTTGGATAGAAAGTTCTCTAACAGACAGAGAGCAGTATGTCGTCCTGAACGGGGTAGCTTCAACAGAAACAAGAGTAACATCAGGTGTGCCCCAGGGCAGCGTAATAGGTCCTCTGCTTTTTACGATTTACATAAACCAATTGGTTGATGGTATTGACAGCGGCCTTAGACTGTTTGCCTATGATGCTTTAGTCTACAGGAAACTAGTATCACACGGAAGTTGTGAACAAATCAATGAGGATTTGCTGAAAGTAAATGTGTGGTGTAATGACTGGCAGTTATCTATCAGTATTAGTAATTGTCACCTACTGTGACTATTCGAAATGCTCTCAAACGGAATGATCACACTACACAAGTAACGGGTAAGGCGAATTCTAGATTGCGGTTTATTGGTAGAATCCTGAAGCGATGCAGCCCTTCAACAAAGGAAATAGCTTACAATACGTTAGTTCGTCCAGTCTTAGAGTATTGTTCGTCTGTATGGGACCCTTACCAGTTGGGTCAGGTTCAAGAAATTGAGAAGGTCCAAAGAAGAGCTGCAAGATTCGAGACTGGTACATTTAGGCATCGCGAGAGCGTTACAAATCTCATAGAAAGTTTGAAGTGGGACACACTTGCAAATAGACGACGCGCTAAACAGAAGGGGCTGCTCACTAAATTCCGAAATCCAATTTTCGCCGAGGATGTAGAGCATATATTATTACCACCAACTTTCAAATCGCGTAATGATCATCATTCAAAGATAAGGGAAATAAGAGCTCGTACTGAGGCGTTCAGGCAGTCGTTTTTCCCTCGTGCGATCTGCGAGTGGAACAAAGGGGAGGAAATATGACTTTGGCGCTAATTGTGCCCTCGGCCACACACCGCTTGGTGGCTAACGGAGTATATATGTAGATGTAGATGTAGAAACAGCGGTATTCTATTCTTATATCTGATCTGCCAGATTTTCTCGAGTTGTTGGTGCCATTTTATGTACAATTCTGCTGAACGGCCGTAAGTATATCATTATTCCTGGATCTACTTCAGGCTTAAAGGAATCACTCCTGGGTAAGGGTAATAAGGTCGAAAACAATGTGTAAGATTAACAATATTAATTTTTCACAGCATTTTGGAGCTGACTTAAACAAAATGTAATTAATTGTGAGTTTGTCAATATAATGCAGGTCTAGATCACGATTTTATTATATTTTAGACATTCGGCTTCAGCCAGTGAAGACATCATCAGATTTAAAAGCTCGTAGCAACAAACGCTGTCGATCATGAACTGAACTGACACCCACTAGAGGACCAGGGCTGATCGTGTAATGTACATCATACCATTATGTCAGGAGTTTGCCCATACGACGATGGCGAATCATGGCGAACGAAATATGGCCATGTTCGTTCTCTTCGGAACCTCCACACATGGTACATTGCGCTTCTGAAATTTTTTTTACCGAATACCAACAATACTTGTCGCGAAGTTGGCAGCAAATGCCCCCTGATGACAAGGCGGGCAGACCGTCTTTCTCCAAAAGCAGGAGCGTTCCTCTCCCACCAAAGATTCTACCTGCTTTGGGCTGAGCGGAGGCTGACGTCAGGACACTGATCTAAATCGAATGCGCTCATAGTCCAGGATGGTAGAGTTCTTGTTCGGATAGGATTGGTAGTAGAAGATGTAAACCTTTGGTTATGTGATCACATCGGTTGCTAACCTAGTACGAGAACCAAAGTATCGATATATGTGAGACCAATATTTTTTATTTAAGGTTATGCGGTAGAGTAACGAAGGTCAACGGCCTCGTCGCAGCGGTAACACTGGTTCCCGTCAGCTCACCGAAGTTAAGGGCTGTCGGGCTGGGCTAGCACTCGGATGGGTGACCGTCCGGTGTGTCGAGTGCTATTAGCAAGCTGGGTGCACTCAGCCCTTGTGGGGCAAATTAAGGAGCTACTTGATCGAGAAGTAGCGGCTCAGGTCATGAGAACTGACAACGGCTGGGAGAGCGGTGTGCTGAAGACATGCCCCTCCATACCCACATCCAGTGGCTCCTACCAGCAGAGGATGACACGGCGGTCATTCGGTACCGGTGTACCTCCCGAGGCCTGTTGGGACGGAGTTTATTTTTAGTTTAGTAGACTGAAGAGAGGTTTCCGCATCACTCTCACAGTGTATACATAGCAGTATAATCATGAGCAGATGCCTGTAAGGAAAAGATTTAACCGAACCTGTGCCGCTAAAATCAGAGCTAACTGTGGCAGTTGTATAATAAATAAATGAAACGATCAATTATAGCCATTAACAGAAGAAAGTGCTCAAATATGGACCATCATTTTCTTTTTGACCTTTTAAGAATAGAAAATAGAAAAAAATATGTTTCAAAGCATATAATATTTACCTTATAATGTAATGCAACATTTACGTTCTACTATCAGAAAATATCATTAAATGTTATTATGAAATGAAAAAAATGGCTTCAAAGGTGTTACACTTACTGACTTCGAAAAAATATTTAGTTGCCAAATGTGGCTCCTACTAAAAATGAGCAAAATCTCTATACGGAATCGGATGGAGGTATTAAATTACAGAAAACATGATCTAGTTTAAAAGTAGGCATAATATAAAATGTCGCAAATGGTGATAGATCTGCTATACGAGAGAAGCTTCCACGTGAAGTCAAAAGTAAACCAGCTGTTCTTTAAGATCTTTACCCAAAGTTGTAGAACTGTCAACCTCATAAGTGTTATTTTTGGAACATTGAATCGTTTATGAGCATTCTTACATTCTATCTTTTTCTGAGCTGTATTAATAACTTAGTCATTTTAGAAGGACTTCAGTTTCTTTGATCATCTTTCCTCATACTCCTCTTCCAGTCTACAATCGAATTCCAAGAAAATAACTATGGGTACTAATACAGTCAGAATTTAAACATGAGAAAGTAAAGGATATGTTTCAAGCAACGCAAGTACAGTCTACATACTATATGTCGAATAAATTTTTAACGTAACATCTAAATGAAACAGTTTGGATATAAACATTAACATTAAACATTACTGTTCAAGAACACATTCGTTTTGAAAGTCTTACCTGCCAATATATAGGAGAAATAACGGTAAAGCAGCACAATGTAAAAACTTTTTCCGTTATCAAAACAGGTGGCGAAGAACTGATAAATAACAAGTGAAGCTGGCGAGTTGTGCACTGTGCTGCTGAATGGTACGAGTATAATCTAGTATTTGCGCTTGGTTCCACGAGAGATCTGGAGAATGCGGAGCCAAGAACCAGGCGGTTTGCTTTAGAGTGAGGGAGCCCAGTATAGGACACTTTCCTATGCTGAAATAGCACGAGGGTATTTGCACCAAACGAAAAGTAATGGTGAAAAATGATAAACTAGTATTTCATCGTAAACGACCTATTCCAGGCTGCTACATTTCAGGATGGGCGCGCCCTCTACGGGTGGACCATGACGGTTGTCGATGACGTCTTTGTAGCTAGAGGCCACGAGATCTCACCTCCACCAGCTCGATCAGCTTGCAGTCCGTTGGGCGAAGTCCTTCCGAGGGCGAAAGCTGGCCGCAAACTACCTCCCACAGCAGCCACGCTACAGGTATGGCGTGCCTCGTACCGAAACTTGACGAGTTAACTAATGGACAGGTAACCAGCCTATCTTCATCACCAAATGGTAGTCATGGTTTCTTTGAAACTCAAAAGCCTGTCGTTCACTCTAGTTCAAGGCACAGACAAAATGGCAGTACAGCTCAATGCCTTGAGCCCCGAAGCTCGATTACTTACACCATCATAGCTATGCCTCGGACGTAGTCTTAGAGGAGGGGGACGAGTGGATTTGCCATATACTTGTCCTGTCAGCTTTTTCAAGCTCGCTCCGACCTGCGCATGGGTTGTAATCAAACGCTATACTTGCTACATGTGAGTTTCTCAGTAGCACGCAAGTGCTCTGAGTTATAAAACGTTACTTGACTCTTGGTCACAGTGCATTGCGGTCTTTGCGATTCTGTGTGCCTCGGCCATGACTGGTGTATCAACGCAATCTCGTCGAAATGTTTTGACGTAATGTCAACAATACTGCCCAGCGGCTTACTTGATTAGCACTTCATGGCAGCTGGCCTCTACCCCCCTGGCCGCGGCTGGAATTAAACTTTAAAAATTTACACTTCGCGCGCAGATCTGTTTGGTGTGCAGCAAAATTAATTGGTAGCAACGCTCTGAACAACGCAATATACACTCTGCGTATAAGAAAAGATTAATGGTTTCTCATTGAGAAACCACGTATGATAGTTGTTTGTGAGAAGATAATGCTACGCTTCGTGTGAGAAGCAGAGACGTCTGACAGCAGATATCAGGATGCGGCAGACGAGAATGCGGTTAATCGTTGCACGATATTGCTGTTTTCGTTTGCCAGGATCCCACGACTGTCGCGCGTATATGGGATCGACGGATACGAGAGCACCATGTGCAACACAATGCACGATCTTAGGGGCACCCTAGAGGACACACAAGTTATCCACTCAGCTGTGCAGGACTGTACATCCGCAACACGTACTTGAATGAGAAAATGGACTCGTTTGCAGCAAAACAGGTGTCAACGAGGACCACTGGCAGTCAATATGGCAGCCATTGTTGCGGCTAACCTTGCTGCGGTACCAGAGAGAGGTGTGCCGACAGTGAAGTTGCCCACGACAACGTTGGACTCGGGAGCGTCACCACGTCTTCTTTTTAGTTGTGCGCTTTTTATGCGAACAGCAGCGTGAAACGGCCTTCAGTGTGTATCTCGTTTGATTGGAGGACAATCTAAATGCCATAATTGCTTTCCAGATTCTGGGGCAGTCATTGAACCTTTGTTCAAGCTACTTCTCGGTAAGTACGTAGACCATGCTGCTTGTTATTCCCGTGTTTTTCGGTGACAATATGTCTCGTATGCATAATAATCTATCTTGGTTACTATCGGGATAAATTAGATTCATAATCTGGCAAAACTGCCGTCGTAGGTTTTGAGGTTAGACAACAACTACGTGCCAGGGACGTCTCATGAAATTTATGTAACAGTCGATGTATCCTTGAAGTTTAACGCACGCCGAAGAAGACATTCTTACTTGTTAGTTATTTTTCATGATGTCTGATGACATTTTCATATTACTTTTCTCACACACTTATAACAGTTTATGCAATTTATCAGTCTGATGTGATGTTCGGATTTTGCCTTAAACAACACTTGGCGACGGGTTTGAGTGTGATCAAAATGGCTCTGAGCACTATGGGACTCAACTGCTGTGGTCATCAGTCCCCTAGAACTTAGAACTACTTAGACCTAACTAACCTAAGGACATCACTCACATCCATGCCCGAGGCAGGATTCGAACCTGCGACCGTAGCAGTCGCACGGTTCCGGACTGCGCGCCTAGAACCGCGAGACCACCGCGGCCGGCATGAGTGTGATCCTTTAGCCTCGACCTCGTGTATTAAGAATATTGACATGAGCTGGATCTCCATTATGTCTAACATTTTTCAATATATTAATGAAGCGTTGGCGAATCATCTTTATGACCCGAGTACAATATCCGATCCTTCCCTCTCCTTCCCCATATGATGAGGGACCCATACCATGTTTGAAATTTTAGTTTATACGTGAGATCACCGCTGACCGAGTCTACGAGTTGCAGAGCAAATCTAAGATTGTGTTATGCAAATTGCTGTTGGCTAATTGTGTTAATTCATTATAGGGCTGCTTCTAACACGACTGCTGGAGGATATTAATTGTGGCTTTCTCCTACTGGTAGAGGTAGTGTATATTTTCAGTAAGACAAAGTAATTCAGCTCTAAACGTATAGTGTATCGACTCTACAAGACGTTTTGGCGCCAGATACAACAGGTGACTGACCGCCGAGCCGCAAGCACCTATGCAGCGTGGACGCAGGAACCGAGGACGCACCCTCAATTTGTAGGTGTATAACCTAATAGACTTTGGAGCGGCTGTGGACTAAGACGCATATTGCGAGGCTACAGTGAAAGCAAACATCTGCAGGTGTAAAGAGGTTTTTTGCAGACAAAGATTACAGATGAGCATGTCCACAGGCACTTAAATGATGCAACTTGCTATGCGAGGAAATGGCTTCTAGGGATAACTTTATTGGTTGTTGTGTGTGGTCTTTCTGCCATGAGGATTGTGGGCTATTTTTTATTTGTTAATTTTTGGTCATTTGATCATGTCTGGGTTATTGCAGTCCTGCCACGAATTCCTCTGTTGTGCAATGTCTTCATCTCAGAGTAGCACCCGAAACCAACGTCCTCAGTTATTTATTAAATACATCCCAATCTCTGTTTCCCGTTACAGTTTTCACTCTACACAGTCCCCTCAACCACCATGAAACATGTTTCCTGCTGTCTTAACACATATCCTATCATCTTGCTCATTCTCGTTATGAAAGTTTGCCATACGTTATGCTCCTCGGTCGTTCAGTGGAGAACCTCCTCATTTCTTATCCTAACACTTCCTCATTGTGTGTCGGACCAGGGTTCAAACTTGTGACCTTTGCCTTCACGTAAATGCTCTACCGACTGAGCTATTCAAGCTCGACTCACGGGCCCTCGTCACCGCTTTTCTTCCTCCAGTACATCTCCTTCCTTCCAAAATTCACAAGATACCTCATGCATACCTCGAGGGCCTAGCACTCCTGGAGAAATGGATAGTACAGAGAAATGGCTGAACGAGATTGATTGATGCCACAGGTTTGAGTCCAGGTACGCACACAGTTTTAATCTGCCTAGAAGTTTCAAATGGGCTCACACTCATCTACAGAGAGAAAATTCATTTTAGTTAAGAAAGTTGAAACAAAATAATTTGACTGCCGAAAACAAGAATATAAGATTTCCAATAGCGTCCATGGTCATGCCCAGGAGAGATGTATGCAGACCGATAGGGGAGGATTCATCCGGATGTGTAGGATTTACTTCACGACAGCAGAGAAAAGACTTGACTGCAAGACTTGACTGCAAGACTTGACTGCAAGACTTGACTGCAAGACTTCGTTTGGATACGCTTTCAGTCCCCAAAATAAGAATTTGGCTGACAGCCTTGAGGAGACATGGCTTCTGAGCGTCACTGCCATTAACGTAGGATATCCAGCTCTGGCCGCAGCGTTAGGACACATGCTGCCTGCCGCAACTTCGCTGCCTTTTGGAGATACTGCCAGAGCACATTCATGATTGACGATCGCCCGATAAATGATTTGCCCTGCAGTACACTCTTGCCGCCTCTTAGAAACCACAGTTAAGACTCTGGTAACCATCCTCAAAACATTTTTATTTTTAATGGGCACATTGGTACAAAAGGAAAAGGTCAAGCACACTCTGAGAAAAAAAAGAAAAGACAGAGAGAGCGCAAGATGTATCACGAAGGAATTATCCGAATGGGGCGGAAATAGGTAGATGACATGCACACCTACGTACACAGAAAAAAACAGATGATTACAATTTCAGAAAAACTGGAAGATTTATTCAGCAGAAAGAGCTTAACAAAATAAGCTAGTCAATAACGCTTTGGTCGGTCCGCCTCTGGCCATTACGCAAGCTATGAGAAAGAAACGGCACCCTAGAGCACTCCTGGTTGTTGGGTCGTATGGCGGGGGACAGTCAAGTAGTTATCCCACTGCTGTTTGGGGCATCTCCAGACGATTCTTTGCTGGTCTCTGGCGCTCAGTTCGAAGCGGGTCTCATCACTGAAGAAAATTTTACTCCAGTCAATAATATTCCAGATTGGAAACGTGCCTGGAGACTCCCTGGACAGCGGTGTGTTTGCAACGTTCTGGCGTGCGTCATACGGCCCCATAACTAGGAGTGATGGTCTGGGGAGTGGGGGGCGTTTGTTTTCATAGGAAGACCAGTTTGGTTGTCATCAGCAGCAGCCTTATAGCAAAGCGGTACGTCGACGATATTGTAAGTCCCATTTTGTTACCCTTCATGGCAAGCCATCCTGGGATTACATTTCAACAAAATGGTGCCCGTCCCCACATGGCGAGAGCTATTACTAGTTCGAGCTTGCCAAACCCTACTTTGGCCAGCATGATCGCACGTTTGGAGCATTACAGGTAGCGCCTTTCAAGTATCTAGGGATCTGACACTACATACCTCAAGATTTAAGTCAAGTATAAACACATCTCTTCGTCAATATAAATGTTCGTGACAGCAGCATTCTTGCAGCTGTAGCAATTATTCGTTATGCAAACGGCGCACTCAAATGCAAAAGTAAATTGCAGTTAAAAAATCTGAACACAAAATTCAACCACTACTGTACATTTAGTAAGATGGATTGCTAATTGTAAGAAACATCTACATCTACATTTATACTCTGACGCCACCCAACGGTGTGTGGCGGAGGGCACTTCACGTGCCACTGTCATTACCTCCCTTTCATGTTCCAGTCGCGTATGGTTCGCGGGAAGAAGGACCGCCGGAAAGCCTCGGTGCGCGCTCGAATCTCTCTAATTTTACATTCGTGATCTCCTCGGGAGGTATAAGTAGGGGGAAGCAATATATTCGATACCTCATCCAGAAACGCACCCTCTCGAAACCTGGACAGCAAGCTACACCGCAATGCAGAGCGCCTCTCTTGCAGATTCTTCCACTTGAGTTTGCTAAACATCTCCGTAACGCTATCACGCTTAGCAAATAACCCTGTGACGAAACGCGCCGCTCTTCTTTGGATCTTTTCTATCTCCTCCGTCAACCCGATCTGGTACGGATCCCACACTGATGAGCAATACTCAAGTATAGGTCGAACGAATGTTTTGTAAGCCACCTCCTTTGTTGATGGACTACATTTTCTAAGGTAGCTGAGTGGTCAGCGTGACAGAATGTCAATCCTACGGACACGGCTGAGTCGGAGATTTTCTCCGCTCAGGGACTGGGTGTTGTGTTATCCTAATTATCACCATTTAATCCCCATCGCCGAAGCGGCGTCAAATCGAAAGACTTGCATCCGGCGAACGGTCTACCCGACGGGAGGCCCTGGTCACACGACATTATCATTATTATTTTCTAAGGACTCTCCGAATGAAACTCAACCTGGTACCCGCTTTACCAACAATTAATTTTATATGATCATTGCACTTCAAATCGTTCCGCACGCATACTCCCAGATATTTTACAGAAGTAACTGCTACCAATGTTTGTTCCGCTATCATATAATCATACAATAAATGATCGTTCTTTCTATGTATTCGCAATATATTACATTTGTCTATGTTAAGGGTCAGTTGCCACTCCCTGCACCAAGTGCCTATCCGCTGCAGATCTTCCAGCATTTCACTGCAATTTTCTAATGCTGCAACTTCTCTGTATACTACAGCATCATCCGCGAAAATCCGAATGGAACTTCCGACACTATCTACTAGGTCATTTATATACATTGTGAAAAGCAATGGTCCCATAACACTCCCCTGTGGCGCGCCAGAGGTTACTTCAACGTCTGTAGACGTCTCTCCATTGAGAACAACATGCTGTGTTCTGTTTGCTAAAAACTCTTCAATCCAGCCACACAGCTGGTCTGATATTCCGTACGCTCTTACTTTGTTTATCAGGCGACAGTGCGCAACTACACTCCTGGAAATGGAAAAAAGAACACATTGACACCGGTGTGTCAGACCCACCATACTTGCTCCGGACACTGCGAGAGGGCTGTACAAGCAATGATCACACGCACGGCACAGCGGACACACCAGGAACCGCGGTGTTGGCCGTCGAATGGCGCTAGCTGCGCAGCATTTGTGCACCGCCGCCGTCAGTGTCAGCCAGTTTGCCGTGGCATACGGAGCTCCATCGCAGTCTTTAACACTGGTAGCATGCCGCGACAGCGTGGACGTGAACCGTATGTGCAGTTGACGGACTTTGAGCGAGGGCGTATAGTGGGCATGCGGGAGGCTGGGTGGACGTACCGCCGAATTGCTCAACACGTGGGGCGTGAGGTCTCCACAGTACATCGATGTTGTCGCCAGTGGTCGGCGGAAGGTGCACGTGCCCGTCGACCTGGGACCGGACCGCAGCGACGCACGGATGCACGCCAAGACCGTAGGATCCTACGCAGTGCCGTAGGGGACCGCACCGCCACTTCCCAGCAAATTAGGGACACTGTTGCTCCTGGGGTATCGGCGAGGACCATTCGCAACCGTCTCCATGAAGCTGGGCTACGGTCCCGCACACCGTTAGGCCGTCTTCCGCTCACGCCCCAACATCGTGCAGCCCGCCTCCAGTGGTGTCGCGACAGGCGTGAATGGAGGGACGAATGGAGACGTGTCGTCTTCAGCGATTAGAGTCGCTTCTGCCTTGGTGCCAATGATGGTCGTATGCGTGTTTGGCGCCGTGCAGGTGAGCGCCACAATCAGGACTGCATACGACCGAGGCACACAGGGCCAACACCCGGCATCATGGTGTGGGGAGCGATCTTCTACACTGGCCGTACACCACTGGTGATCGTCGAGGGGACACTGAATAGTGCACGATACGTCCAAACCGTCATCGAACCCATCGTTCTACCATTCCTAGACCGGCAAGGGAACTTGCTGTTCCAACAGGACAATGCACGTCTGCATGTATCCCGTGCCACCCAAAGTGCTCTAGAAGGTGTAAGTCAACTACCCTGGCCAGCAAGATCTCCGGATCTGTCCCCCACTGAGCATGTTAGGGACTGGATGAAGCGTCGTCTCACGCGGTCTGCACGTCCAGCACGAACGCTGGTCCAACTGAGGCGCCAGGTGGAAATGGCATGGCAAGCCGTTCCACAGGACTACATCCAGCATCTCTACGATCGTCTCCATGGGAGAATAGCAGCCTGCATTGCTGCGAAAGGTGGATATACACTGTACTAGTGCCGACATTGTGCATGCTCTGTTGCCTGTGTCTATGTGCCTGTGGTTCTGTCAGTGTGATCATGTGATGTATCTGACCCCAGGAATGTGTCAATAAAGTTACCCCTTCTTGGGACAATGAATTCACGGTGTTCTTATTTCAATTTCCAGGAGTGTATATAGAACGCCTTCCGGAAGTCAACCATGTAGGTTACAACGGTATCATAGTTAAATTAATGAGTACACAGTAGAAATTATATTAACTCTGTACCTGTGTAATTAAAGCGCATGGCAGTGTGGTGAAGAGCGAACGCCAGGAAACAAAAGGTCAATTGGAAGTAAATTGTGAACAGTTCTCAGTGCTACTAAGATCAGCAATGTTGTTCATTTGCCAAAACCGATACAATAAGAGGCTGGAGCAAGGGTGGCCGTTCTATTGGCAGCGTAAAATGAATGAAAGAAGTCTCTTGAGGAGCGGGTCGTAAACCAGCCACGGCGCGGGGAGAGGGGAGGGAGTAGTGTGGCGCGCACAGCCGGCGCGTGGCCCTCTCTTCCTGCCTCGCACTGCCCACCACAGCACTGCTGCGCTCCCTTAATTGAAAACGGCGGACGGCGGCGCTCTCCTGTTTTTGGGCGTCGCGCCGGCCTACCAATTGGTGGAGGAGGTGAAGAGGGGAGGGGAGTGGAGGGGGAGGGGCGGCGTGCCTCAGGTGCCACGCGCCGCCTTAATTAAAGTTCCGATCAGTGCCGCGACGCCCACCGCGAAGCGTCTTTGGGTCACCCTGACGGACGCGCCCCTTTCATCGGCGATGCTCTGTGGCTGCGCCTCTGTGGCTACCCTCTCTGTATGCAGTGGCGTCCAAACATATCCTTTTCATCAAATTTCTGAATACCACAGAACTGTGATGTGCTACTCGTAGAGCATGCACAAAATAACCTGACCTTTAGCTGTGCAGAGGGCACAGAAGGGGTGGGGAAAACAGTAGTGTGGATTCCACTGTCGACGACCTCCGCACGGTAGTGCATCTGTGAAAGATCGTATTAACAGGGTGTGCCTCTATGACCAACAATTCGGCAAATAATGACGTTCAGAGTCAACTGTTTCTCGCTAGAGTACCGAAAAGGAAATACCTACATAACGAACGATCAACAAAAGCAATACAAATCTGACCATATACTGCTATAAGGAAATGCGGAATCTCATAACACCAAGAAAGCCAAAAAAAAAAAAAAAAGCAATTGCCGGCCGGGGTGGCCGAGTTGTTCTAGGCGCTACAGTCTGGAACCGCGCGACCGCTACGGTCGCAGGTTCGAATCCTGCCTCGGGCATGGATGTGTGTGATGTTCTTAGGTTGGTTAGGTTTAAGTAGTTCTAAGTTCTAAGGGACTGATGACCTCAGCAGTTAAGTCCCCTAGTGCTCAGAGCCATTTGAATCAACCAAAAAGTAACATGGTAAACAACGTGACTTACTACGATACTGACAGCTTAAAATGAAGAACATGTATTAATGGTCCCTGATACAGACCACTGCTCTATTTATACACATTTATTGTGCAATGACCAGTTTCGTCCCTTTATTTGTTTATTTCGTTATTCATTTAACGTGATATGCTTAGGGCCATCATGTGCTCTGTTAAATCAGACCTGGGTTTCACACATACACTATCTATCGCATCGTAGTTACCTAAGAAATAATAATTTTAATCTGACAACCAGGATTAAAATGATCTGAGTGTCTGAAGTGGCAGTGTGAATAAATTATACTGACTATGTACTAAAAAATTTAGTAGTGGCATTACTTGTACTATTGCAGATGCTGCTACAATAGTGACAAAATAATAATAATAATAATTGTGGCATTAACAACAATAATGATAGGGGAAGATGCAAGAAGAATTTATAGATGTACAAAATAGATGTTTTCTGATATAGTGAGTCCAGCGGAAAGGAAATTTAAGGAGACTGTATCAACTAAGAATTCTGGGAAATGAGGACGATCTGGTTGGAAAGAGGGATGTACAAGAGTAACGAGTGCATATAGGAACAATGGTAATCCTTGTTGCCGCTTTAATCGTTATGTCGTTACTCTCTTCTGAAGCTGGAGATGTTATTTAGTTCTCTAATATAATGCGAGAGGTTGTTCCAGAGTCGGGTTCCTGCTACTGAGAAGGATTTCGGGAAGGTGGCTCAACGATGGAGTGGGACAGTAAGGATTTTTCTCTGACAGGAATGGGTTTTTCTGCCACGTTGTTGAGACAAAAGTGTTATCTTCGAGGACTGTGTTCGTTGGTAAGGTAGTATAGAAGACAGATGGTATGGAAATCTCTGTGCTTGTCTCCACGCAGCCAGGATAGTTGTGCATAGGATGCACAGAAAATCATCAGATTGTAAACTTCAGCCAGTATCATGATATGAGAGGTCTAGTTAGAGACAAAATCTGGCATTACAGGTGGCTACCAGATATCATGGCTACCAGATACCACCTATTATGATAATGGCACAATTCAGCAACCTCATAATTAAAAAAAAAAGAAATGGATCATGGCACAATAAATGTGTATAAATACAGGTGTGGTGGTTCACATAGTCATTAATACTATCCATCAGCTGTATAGGTCAACAAGATAAAGTTTATTTAAAGAACATCTTTCACATTGAAATTATGTGGTCAGTCCGCTGACAAACTGTTCGGCAATAGTACTCTGCTTTATTCTCTTTACTGAGCCACTGAAGTAGCTAGAGCAATCACCTCAAGCACACTTTTTAAAATGGCTCTGAGCAGTATGGGACTTGACATCTATGGTCATCAGTCCCCTAGAACATAGAACTACTTAAACCTAACTAACCTAAGGACATCATACACATCGATGCCCGAGGCAGGATTCGAACCTGCGACCGTAGCGGTCACACGGTTCCAGACTGAAGAACCTAGAACCGCACGGCCACACCGGCCGGCTCACACTTTTTAATGAGACCTCTGCTTTCTCTTTACCTGTCCTAAAGTTAATGGCGTTACTTATTATCACACGTACCTTATTGTGAAGAAGTTTTCCTGAAGTTAGGTTACGTGACGACTGCGCTGCCATGCTGTATAGTAAAGAGGCAGCAACGGAAGCGGTCTAAGATCGTAGATCGGCAGCGCCACTTCGGAACAACGGCATGGAATCCTCCAGAATTCATGACGTGAATGCGTTTCTACCGAATGCCACATTATTTTGCGCAGGTCTACTGCGTAGTTACTGCTTTTGACTTGTACATTTTTATGTCACCGTGCGATTATTATCAGTATCGTCTTGCTGCAGTGATGACGGGATCTATCATCACCTGAAGATACTTTTAATGTGGGTAAATTTATTTTGTAGGCTGACATGTGAACACTTACATTCTATTTTTTTCAAATGGCTCTGAGCACTATGCGACTTAACTTCTGAGGTCATCAGTCGCCCAGAACTTAGAACTAATTAAACCTAACTAACTTAAGGACAACACACACATCCATGCCCGAGGCAGGATTCGAACCTGCGACCGTAGCGGTCGCTCGGTTCCAGACTCTATTTTTTTTCACATTGCTATATCTTCTACAGGGATGTTAATCAATTAAAAAAAGGAATTCGATTCTCTCTTCCGATGGATTATCAACTTATATCTCTAACGAAGAAAAAGGCTTAGAAATATCATTGAACTCCAGAACGTAAATATTCAAAGTACTTCACCGTTTCCATTTCATTGCGGACAGTGATGGTTCCGAGCATTTTGACGACGGCGCACCCACACCGACTAATCTCAATTAGTCTAGAGATTATAGTATTATACACGTGAGGTGCTTTAATAGAAATTATTAAGGGCCAGGAATTGAATAAGTCAAACATAGCGATATTTAATTCTGAAATCCAATAGCAGTACAACAATTGCGAAGTAATGAAGTCATGTAATAGTAATGATAATAATAATAAAAGTTTAAAATTTTATTTTTGTGGGGGTTCACAGCCTCAACGTGTTTTGAGAATGAAAACATGATCCAGGTGGACTGTATTTTCTCATTAGCTATGCGAATGGCCAATTTCAACCTCTGGACATTTTCATGCACGTATGGTAAGCTTTCAACTTCATTTTACATTATAATATGTCGCTGGACCGTGTACTGTATTCCTGTCCACATGTACCAGCGATGTGTTATAAATATAAAATTATGCTGGAAACTTAAGATATGTACTTGATAGTGACCAAGTGTTGAAATTGGCCAATCGCATGGATAATAAGAAGAATATAGCTCACGTGGGCCATGTTTTCATTATCAAAATAATAATAATAGTAATAATAAAAATAGTAATTAAGATTGCCCATCAGTTTCAATGTGGAAGCACGGTGGTTGCATTCTTGACAAATTCTATTTCCTTGCCAAAGCCGGTAGCCAAAATTTGAATGCTAAACGCGAAGCCTAAATTTTTCCTGGAGTAAATTCGAAGTTATCTTAGAACATCCAACCTTATAACATTTGTTGACTGGAAGGCATTTTTTCTTTTAAATAAGCACAAATCTCTAGTGGATTTAAACCTGTTAATGTCAGTAAGACACGCTGACGCATTAACCACTCATTCATCAGTGTCGTAAATTGACAATAACACTTACCAGGGGACTTTTATAATTTTAAATAATGACAGTATTTGGCTGAAGTGAGTCGTTGTGATAAATGTAGTCGTGGGAGTGAAGAGAAAACATCCTTAAAAATCAGCTGGACAACGTAAAAAAATAATCATGAATTCATGACACATCTTTGTATATAAACACATCAAAAAATGTTTGCATCACCTCGGTTCCGAGAGTTCCGGAACCTGTACAGAAAATTGGAATAGAGATCAACATAAACATCATTTCCGCACTTTTTATTGCTCATGAAAAACCACACATTGCATGTTGTACCACAAGACAGCGAGAACTTCAGGGGTGGTGGTCCTGATTGCTGTACACACCGGTACCTCTAATACCCAATAGCACGTCCTCATTCATTGATGTATGCCTGCATTCGTCATGGCATACTGTCCACAAGTTCATAGAGGCACTTGAGGCACTGTTGGTCCAGATTGTCCCACTCCTCAAACCTGATTCAGCGTAGATCCCTCAGTGACTGGTGGGTCACGTCGTTCATAAACAGCCCTTTTAAATCTATTCCAGGCATCTTCAATGGGGTTCATGTCTAGAGAACATGCTCGCCACTCTAGTCGAGCGATGTCGTTGTCCTGAAGGAAGTCATTCACAAGATGGAGGCGCGAATTGTCGTCCATGAAGACGAATGCCTAGCCAATATGCTGACAATAGGGTTGCACTATCGGATGGAGGATGGCATTCACATATCGTACAGCGGTTACGGCGCCTTCCATGACCACCAGCGGCGTACGTCGGCCCTACATAATGCAACTCCAAAGCAGCAGGGAGCCTCCACCTTGCTGCACTCGCAGGACATGGCGTCTAAGGCGTTCAGTCTGACCGGGATGCCTCCAGACACGTCTCCGACGATTGTCTGGTTGAAGGCATAAGAGACACTCATCGGTGAAGAGAACGTGATGCCAATCCTGAGCGGTCCATTTGGCGTGTTGTTGGGCCCATCTGTAGCGCGCTGCATGGTGTCGTGGTTGCAAAGAAGGACCTCACCATGGACGTCGGGAGTAAGTTGCGCATCATGCAGCCTATTGTGCACAGGTTGAGCCGTAACACGACGTCCTGTGGCTGCACCAAAAGTATTATTCAACACGGCGGCCTTACTGTCAGTGTTCCTCCGAGCCATAATCCGTAGGCAGCGGTCACCCACTGCAGTAATAGCCCTTGGGCGGCCTGAGTGAGGCATGTCATCGACAGTTCCTGTCTTTCTGTATCTCCTCAATGTCCGAACAACATCGCTTTGGTTCACTTACCTTGTTGAGAGCCCTTCCTGGCACAAAGTAGCAATGCGGACGAAATCGAACAGCGGTATTGACCGTCTAGGCATGGTTGAACTACAGACAACACGAGCCGTGTACCTCCTTTCTGGTGGAATGACTGGAACTGATCGGCTCTCGGACACCCTCCGTCTAATAGGCGCTGCTCATGCATGGTTGCTTACATCTTTGGGCAGGTTTAGTGACATCCCTGAGCAGTCAAAGGGACTGTATTTGCGATACAATATCCACAGGCAATGGCTATCTTCAGGAGTTCTGGGAACCGGGGTGATGCAAACGTTTTTTTTATGTGTGCGCATTGCTAGCATTATTTCTTGTAATTTCTAACTTTTGACGTAATATTAACTTTTATCTGTTGTTGAAGTGTAATGAGAAATGCGAATATAAAATACAAAGGTATAAATAAATGCGAAATATGTAGGCTATTGTTCACTTCTTATCTGTTATATCACTAAGGCTACAATAACCTCTAACTGTATTTTGAGATTTTAATTGCACTTCGTACTTAATGTATGTGCGTTAGGCCGTAGGAGCAGTTGGTAAATGTCAATCCAAGACAACAGTGACAAGTTTGTCGTTTCGGAAAGTATATTCCTTTCGAAAAGTCAGCGTGTACAAGGGGTAGAGAAAATGTACTACTGCTGTGGTCACGGTTATTATGTACGACAATGCTATATACAAATTATCCAGTTATTATGTGCTTTAAACAAATGAAACGGTATTGTAATAAAATAATACGAAAAGGGATCTCTTATTCATGATTGATGCCCTTTTGCCTATGATAGTTGAAAGTTTCTTTTATTTTAAAATTTTCCACAAATAGTACGTTTTAACGCAAAATCGGTTTGCCATATCAGAAGCCAAATAAAAATTCTTTCTAACGATACCTCATTCATCCCTGTACGATTACTATGTCTTGAGAAAGGAAAGGAATGTTGACTTGAAAAATAATATATCTGATGACTATTGCAGTTACTAAAACAAGTTGGTGTAGGAACAGTACTGGCTTTGAGAGATGAACTGTTATGAACGATTGGAAGTGGGAAACAATGAAAAGTACTTTTCCTACAAGTATAATGCTTTTACCTTATGCGTAATACTATTTAAATTTCTATTGAAAAATAAAGTCGAATGGGATTTCAAGGGCTTATCCATGCATTTTCAGGAGACTAGAGCTTTTCTATTACAATGACCGGGAGGCAAAAAAATTAAGAACGTAAACGCACAGATAACGTAACTTGTTAACATCTTGTTGATTCTTTGCCGACACTTGAGAGAGCCTTAAACTTCCACGTTTTAGACGGTTGTCTAGTTCGCCTGTAAGCTAGAACCAACCTTGATTCCAGATGACTTTGTGCTACTGAAGATGGATGATCAGCAACTTACATTTAACATCAAAAGCAAGAGCAGAACTTTCAAATTAACAAATGGTAAATGACGTTGATGACTGTTTCATAAAGAAGGCCAGAATATTATTCTGTACAAATTGCTGGGTGACATAAAAAGTATCATCTTTTGGATTACGAGTGAGTGGCAAAATACACGAAAAAGCCGCGAAGGTGTGTAGGATAAAAATGTCAAAGCGAAGAACAAACAGTGGGTAGTTACAGAAAGCGAAAGTTATACGCATGCTTACGTAACCAGTTTTTATGTGGCATTCATTGTACAGTATTACGTTTGAACCCTGGTGTACGAAATTCTCAGAATGCAGCTTTTATGTTAGTAAAAAACATTGTTCTTACGCCAGAGAATACGTAGCGAAAGAAGCCAAGGAACCGCGTCGGCTTGTTTCTCCCCTCATGAAGGTTTCGTTAGTACTGGAGTTTGTAATTTAGCTCTGGTTCTAATATAAAGGCCGTTTATGAGTTTAAATTTTTATCCTAAATGACCGTTCTAAGGAAACAAAGCCGACTAATCGTGAAAGCTTAACTTTCATGCCCAGCAGTATTTATTGTTATGCCCACTCTAGTCCGAAAACATTTCAGTGAATAAAGCCGGAATTGTATGAACAAAATAACTCGATGAAAAGCAATTGCTGACAGTACAGCGATGCAGATGCTGAACATTTGGTAGCCGCTAATATAAGCGAAATAACATTGCACTGAATTTTGTAAAACAGTAGAAATATATGAAATGTAAAGAACAAAATATATTACAACTAGCTGTTAATCGCGGCTGCGCTCGAGTATCAGTAGTATTGTTATAATGAGTAATGGTGAGTAAGTAAGCTACTAATTTATAAATATCTGAATATATGGCGTCTTAGGATACATTGTAATTTCTTATTATACTTTTAAAAAAAGTGGACAAGTGCGAGTAGAATTTGCACCCTGAGGGTTCCGTACAAAACTAGTTACGTATACAGATTAGTTCGTCTATAGGATTTCATGAGTGAGTTGGCGAGTATCCAAATATGTGGCGTAAATGACTGCATCTTTTAATGGCATTGACTTAGAAAGTAAACTTTTTACACCGTCATGGGACCGTAGACCTTAGTATTTGACATAAATTTCAACTTGATATCTTTACTCATTCCTCAGAAAAAATGACCTTAGAAGAAGGAGAACGAAGTGATCGATCCCATTAGGGTTCCGATTTGCACGGAACACAAGAAATGCCTCGATTCATCGAGTGTTTAGCGGTTCTTAGGCTCAGCTACTAATGAAAACAGGTTTTTGCCACGACAGCAACATACACCAGCCGTTTATTCCTTCCATTTCAAAGCGTTGCAATGTCTATATTTTGATCGAGTCTCCATGTGATATCGGTGACTAACGCGGCCAATTAACGGACAGTAATGAAATACAAACTCACTGCAAGCCGCCCAAGTTCCACACGTAAAAGCACGACGTCTCTCTGTTTGCCGCACAGCATTTAAATGACGCCACCGCTGTGAGTCTTCAAGGGGTTCAGAAGTTATAAGAGACGCGTGACGCTCAGCATCTGAGATGCGACGGGCTTTTGGCTGCTCTTCTGTCTCTCTAACTCATAAGGCCGGATGGCGTTCGGCATCTAAATTCTGGAGGATCTGAGATTGCTTCGAGTTTTGTTGGGATGGAGTACCTTTCGCAGCTTGTGCTCTCTTAGTACTGTGCTCTAAATCAGGCTTACGTTTAAGAGCCACATCGTAAAATAGATAAAATAAATAATTTGCGTCTTACGGCTTTCCCGACGTAGTGGTTTCAAATACGACTCTCGGGCTTTCCGTCGGATTTTATTATTGTATCTCCGCGATATTTCGCCATAAATACTCCAGTGCGTCAAATCGTGTGTGCTCTCAACGACGAATTTATAGCGCGTCAGGGGGTGTAGCAATTTTACTTTCGCATTTATAATGTTAGTATGGTAGTTAAATAAGAAAGGCGTGCGGAGATGAATAAGTGCCCTAGGAGCAAATTTAGCTCGACGTACAACATGATTTCTTACGAATTCATATAATTCACCAGTTGGTTGCGGGGAAGTTTAATGCTGTTAGTGAGGCACTGATTTTCTGAGTTCCAATAGCGACAATTTTGAAATAAATGTAAACCACATTCGTCATGTTACCCCGTACATTATGCTCTAACTGTCTTAGCACTACAACAGATGGTGAATGCGTATTACATTTGCGTATCTTACGAACCACATAATAGGTACTTAGTTTGTTTACAGTTATCCAATCGTGGTTCAAATGGTTCAAATGGCTCTGAGCACTATGGGACTTAACGTCTTAGGTCATCAGCCCCCTAGAATTTAGAACTACTTAAACCTAACTAACTTAAGGACATCACATACATCCATGCCCGAGGCAGGATTCGAACCTGTGACCGTAGTTGTCCCGCGGTTCCGGACTGAAGCGCCTAGAACCGCACGGCCACCGCGGCCGGCATCCAATCGTGGAATTTCGTTTATCTGAGCTCTCAATGCGCAGTGACGATAGTGATCGAGTTGATAGTGCGGTGATTAAAAGTGCTGACTGTTGAGGAAAACTATCCGAGATCGATAACAGGTGACTGATTGAAATTTCTGTGGTGCAGTGTACTTGATCCGGTCCAGTCACCGTTTATGGGCCGGTTGAGATGCTTGTCTATAAGCTACGACATTTACACTATGTCATACTCCATTTAATCTACATTTACATCTATAAACCATAATCACCTTACCCAGTGTGGTAGGTGATACTTTAGGCACCTTATAACTCCACCGTCTCATCGATAATTAGTGGGAGGAAGAAGCTACATTTGTTATTTTTTTAAATCCAACAATATTCAGCGAAAGTAGCCAGAACGTTGAAAGCTGCATTTCGGGCTCCATCAAGTTACCCACCAGAACTACCTGCGGATGTTGAAGACTAATTTAGTTCTTCCCACAAAGCGACTACTGCAGCCAGTCAGCACTGGTCAATGGAAGCGAGCACAAACAGCTTCTAATGTTCAGCCTCAGTAGACGAAAGCACCTATCACTGTCCGGGCTCCATACCAACAGTACCTGTAAAAGGTCACTTGTCAGTGTGTCAGTCATCCACGAGTCCGTCACACCATTTCATTAACGCAGCTCCTTGAAAGAACCTCACTGAGGCCGTGTATTATCATGTGGGAAGACACGTACTGCTTATCCCATCATCATGAGGTCAGTAAATAAAATCTTGTTTTCCCCTTTCCCTTTTTCTAAAGCAGGGCCTTTCCCTACTCGGAGTTACTTCTCAATAACGCATTACGACTCTGGCCGTCGGTTGGTTAGTTAATTTGGAGGAGGAGACCCAACAGCGACGTCATTGGTCGCAGTGGATTAGGGTAGGATGGGGAAGTAAGTTGGCCGTGCCCTTTCAAAGAAAACACCCTGGCATTTAACTGAACCCTGGGGTTCGGGGGTGAGGGTTGGGGGGGGGGGGGTGAGGAACGTTGAGTGACCGACTCCCATAGCTTCCTTCGTATCACGACGCCATTTAACGGAACGCCCAACGAAGTGACAATCACAGGCGTGGTCAAACAACGCTCCGCGAGCGCGAGCATTGCGGCAGCGTTCCTGCATAGTGCCTTGAGCTCAGAGGTGAGCGGTGCTGAAGGGTGAGGAGGAAGAGGAAAAGGCTGCAACCGGACGCCGCTAGAGCAGAGCCGTCGGCTTGTCACAGTTTGCTAACAGTATAAATTGTGTTAAATTAGATTTATGTTCTGAATTAGCCATACTACGGCGTCTATAAACTTGTTCAAAAAAAGAAAATGTTGAGAAGCCATATTATTCAATGCTGAAAGATAACCAATTTGCTTTTTGTATAGTTTGAAGTCCATGCAATGTGGTTAGTATGCCAACACATTATTGTATTGATGGATTTAGAAAACATCGTTCCTGTGAAACACAACCAGCTCTTTACTCACACGAAGTGCTCAGTGCTATTGACAAGGGATTCCAGATCGATTCCGTATTTATAGATTTCCGGAAGTTTTTTGACACTGTACGACCGAAGCGGCTCGTCGTGAAATTGGGTGCTTATGGAATATCGTCTCAGTTATGTGACTGGATTTGTGATTTCCTGTCAGAGAGGTCACAGTTCGTAGTAATTCACGGAAAGTCATCGAGTAAAACAGAAGTGATTTCTGGCGTTCCCCAAGGTAGCGTTATAGGCCCTTTGCTGTTCGTTATCTATATAAACGATTTGGGAGACAATCTGAGCAACTGTCATCGGTTGTTTGCAGATGACGCTGTCGTTTATCGACTAATAAAGTCATCAGAAGATCAAAACAAACTGCAAAACGATTTAGAAAAATATCTGAATGGTTCGAAAAGTGGCAGTTGACCCTAGATAACGAAAAGTGTGAGGTTATCCATATGAGTGCTAAGAGGAATTCCTTAAACTTCGGTTACACGATTTATCAGTCTAATCTAAAATCCGTAAATTCAACTAAATACCTAGGTATTACAATTATGAACAACTGAAAATGGAAGGAACACATAGAAAATGTTGTGGGGAAGGCTAACCAAAGACTGCGTTTTATTGGCAGGACACTTAGAAAATGTAACAGACCTACTAAAGAGACTACCTACACTACGCTTCCCCGTCCTCTATTAGAATACTTCTGTACGGTGTGAGATCCTTACCAGATAGGACAGAGTAAATCGAAAAAGTTCGAAGAAGGTCAGCACGTTTTGTGTTATCGCGAAATATGGGAGAGAGTGTCACAGAAATGATACAGGATTTAGGCTGGACTTTATTAAAAGAAAGGCGTTTTCCGTTGCGACGGAATCTTCTCACGAAATTCCAATCACCAACTTTCTCCTCCGTATGCGAAAATATTTTGTTGGCACCGACCTACATAGGGAGGCACGATCATCACACTAAAATAAGGGAAATCAGAGCTCGTACGGAAAGATATAGGTGTTCATTCTTTCCGCGCGGTATACGAGACTGGAATAATAGAGAATTGTTCAAATGGCTTTGAGCACTATGGGACTTAACTTCTGAGGTCATCAGTGCCCTAGAACTTAGAACTACGTAAACCTAACTAACCTAAGGACATCACAGACATCCATGTCCGATGCAGGATTCGAACCTGCGACCGTAGCGGCCTCGCGGTTCCAGACTGTAGTGCCTAGAACCGCTCGGCCACCCTGGCCTGCTAACAGAGAACTGTGAAATTTGTTCGATGAACCCTCTGCCAGGCACGTAAATGTGATTTGCACAGTATCCATGTAGATGTACGTGTTCATGTAGATGAATCTTTTAATGAAAGGGATGAATCATTTGGTAACAGGTATCGCAGGCAAGACTGATGCTACAAACAAACATTAATCCTATGGAAAAATCAGCATCATGTTCATGACATGGAAGATTTCCCAAAACTGAAGACAACCATTTTTCGTCCAGATATGACTGATTATATTTCAATAATCTAAACATTTTATCATGAGTTCTCAGAGAGATTCTAAGACTTTTCGGATCTTTCCACATTTTGACTGCTGATATACCTAGTCATTACCTCAAACTTGAGCTGACAGATATACCGTATGGTATCTGGGTCAGTGACCTGCTTGTCGAATCCGGGAATTTACAAAACACAAAATGTTACACCAAGAGCAATGTACTCGATTGCGCAGACAAGCAGCTAAAGTTATTTCGACCTTCCGTTCAATGTATATCTGCGAACGTTTTCTTTCGGTTATGAAATTGTCTAACTCGCGCCAACGTACAGGTTACAGGATTTTGAGCTGTATGGCTCCCTGTGTTTGACAGTATCACGAACCATAGTTCCAAGGTATATTACATGTTCTAAAATCGAAATGCCAATAAATCTATAAGCATCACAACTTAATGTCAAGTGCCTGTATGTAAACCGTTTTGTATTTCTGCTCACTGTATTTGCTGTGTCGTCCGAACAGGGTACAGCCAGGACAAAACCACCACAGGCGCAAAGATGCGAGCTGGTGCGAGTGCCATAGAGACTCGGCACTTGCGCGACATCCACCGGCGCCACGGGCGGCGCTGAGAAAGAAGATATCGACTTCGCCTCGGCCAGTTTCCTGCCAAGTACAATCCACCAATGACCGGACGGCAGAAGCCTAGTCGAAAGACAGATAAGATCTCGCTAACTTAGTTATAGATCGTCGTTCAGGGCTGACTTAGACAGGGAACGTCGTTTAGTGAACATTTGGAAGTGAACAGACAGTTATTGTTAATTGCATCTGCTATGTTCTGTGAAGTTTACCTACGATTATTTGCACATAGCCATAGAGGGCCTTTTTTGTGTTATATTACAAGCAATGTTGCAGACTTCATTATTCAGCAACTCACAAAGATAAACAAACTATCTTAACACTTTTGTGTGACTTAGTTATTAATTTGCTGGAGTGTTGTAGAACCTTTGTTCTCCTATCCGGCTACTTGACCCTGTGGTATAGCTGTGTAATAGTAGCACTGAGAAATTGTCTTGGCGGTGTACTGCACCAGAAGCTGTTTCACGAACTCACATACACGGTCTATCGTAACAACAGTGGTAACTCGGCGCCCGCAGCACTAGCGACGAGGTCTTTACAAAACTGGCGATGAGGATTCACAAAAGTATTAGCAGTGTCTAATGGGCTTATTGAATTAAGTGATACAGCTGCGGCTGTGGCAGAAAAATAAAAAATTTAAAATAAATATTAGTCCTGCTTATAAAAGTATGCTACAGTATTCGCTTCTTAGCCGTAGTAGCATTGTGTTGCAAACACAACTTCCTAAGTTTCCCACACGTGCGACCTTCTGCATGTAGCCGTCTCACTCACACACCTGCTCGGAATAGCGAGATGGTACGGGCAGCCGGAGCGCCGAGTAGACTCGGCTGCACTCGCAGAGCGCGAACTCACTCCGGTAGCGCATACCTTGGCCAGGCAGCAGTTGCAAAGAGGCTGCAAACCTTTTGAATAGCCACAGACAAGACACGATAGAAACATCGCCAACGTCAAAACAAGACGAATCATTCCTGACCGAGGCAACGATGATTAATGACGGGAGGGTTGGGGGCGGTACAATCCGGCCTTCCATTGTCCTGCGTACGGCTCGAAACAAACATTCTGCGGAAAATCTGTTCTCTGTAACATCATACAGACACTACTTTTACAATCAGTTTTCTCACTATCGTTTAACTTTGAAAATAAAGTAGTGTTAGAGAATAATTTTACTTACTTTAGTACGTATTTTGTTTACTTCTGTGCATATCACCTGAAAAGTTCCGGTGTAACATCAGTGGTACGTGTAAAACCGTTTGGGAACCGCTGAATTAATGAGAAAAGCGAATTGTGCTCAAGAAATGACAAATGATTTGAAAAAGGTGATATGAGTTAGTAGCTTCCATGGCTGTAAGTTTATAGTACTAAGTCTTTGCCACACAGTGGCTTGTCGATACAGATTCTTTTCTTTATACACTGCCTTATGTGTAATACTTGTTTCTGATGCAGACAATGCAAAGAAGAAATGAACCACCGAACTCTTCGCGATATGACAATACGCGTAAATCCATATAACATAAAAATCTTGATTTCATGTGGTACATACAGACAGTAATAAACATGTATGTTTTATGAAGAAAAGAACGTCGACTTTTAATATTTCGCTTTTTATTTCCTATACATGTTTTGGAGAGAAAGCTCTATCACAAAGTGAAACTTGAAAACCCAGATGATGGAGTTCCTAAACTATACACCTACAGGCTACTCCTAAATGGTTCAAATGACTCTGAGCGCTATGCGACTTAACTTCTGAGGTCATCAATCCCCTAGTACTTAGAACTACTTAAACCTAACTAACCTAAGGACATCACACACATCCATGCCCGAGGTAGGATTCGAACCTGCGACCGTGGTGGTCGCACAGTTCCAGACTGTAGCACGTAGAACCGCTCGGCCAATTCGGCCGGCGGCTACTCCTACATATGGATTTTATGCAGATCTCAATGTCCTCACATACCACGTGCAGTATCTTCATAGTCTCTTGCTCGCTATGAGCGAACTGTTGGTTCTACAGGAAAAAATCTACAGGAAGTTTTTGTAGGAAATTTCATGTAGTTAAATTTTTTACTGGGACACGTTTTTGCTGGAGGCCTAGGCTTTCGAGTTATTCAAGAAGAACGCCTTTTAAGCTCATTTTTGTACCTTGAATAATTTGAAAACTATGACCTTTAACGAAAACGAATCCCAATACAGAATCTAGTTACATTAAATTTCATACAAAAGTATTTTTTTTCTAAAGGACTACCATTTTGCACATAGCGAGAGAGAGAATATGAAAATTTGTGCGTGGTGTTTTAAGGTGTCGAGGGTTGCACAAAACCCGTAGGTAAAGGCAGCTGAATCTGTTGCATTTTCTTACGTGCCAGGAGACACCATTTCGATGTTATGAACAGCTGTCCACCGAATATCTTAAGTATCACCTCACTTTATAATGATCCTACGTTAAAAGTTCAGTTTTAGTATTTCTGCAGAGAACTTACCATTCTATCTCTAAATGGCACGAGTGTTAGCTGTTAGCGTTACGAAGAACTGCGCTTGACGCTTGACAGGGTAAGGTATTGAGACTTCCGCGACGCTACTTCATGTAAGGAGGTCACTTCCCTTTCCAGGTAATCTCCCGGCCGTAACGACGGAGGTGCGCGCTTTGTGGTCGCGGGCCGGCGGTATCGCAGCCGGCAGCGCGCCTCACTCACTCAGTATTCGCCACCGCGGCGCGCCGCCCAGACAGTGACCCCCTTTGAGCGCCGGGCATGCGTCCTCGCGTCACAAAAGACGGCGCGGGATCCAATCCGCGGGGGCCGGCCGTGCAGAATGCGGACACCTCACTCACGGCGCAAGGAGGCGAGTAGCAGTTCCCAGGGCTGACCACTTCTCATCGGGCATCGCTCCCGCTCTGCCATGTGTCTACAAAAGGGGCGCGGAAACGCAATGAAGCGACTATACCTCTGACATCGATCTGTTGAAGAATTTTAGAACACGTTTTTTGCTCGCGTATCATGTCACTTCTGGAAACCCAGAATATATGATGTAGGAATCAACATGGATTCCGGAAACAGCGATCGAGTGAGACCCAACTCGCTTTATTTGTTCATAAGACCCAGAAAATACTAGATACAGGCTTCCAGGTAGATGCCATTTTCCTTGATTTTCGGAAGGCGTTCGATACAGTTCCGCACTGTCGCCTGATAAACAAAGTAAGAGCCTACGGAATATCAGACCAACTGCGTGGCTGGATTGAAGAGTTTTTAGCAATGGACAGACGTCTACAGACGTCAAAGTAACCTCTGGAGTGCCACAGGGGAGTGTTATGGGACCATTGCTTTTCACAACATATACAGGGTGTTACAAAAACGTACGGCCAAACTTTCAGGAAACATTCCTCATACACAAAGAGAGAAAAAATGTTACGTGGACATGTGTCCGGGAACGCTTACTTTCCGTGTTATTACTTCTCTTCAAATCACATTAATCATGGAATGGAAACACACAGCAACAGAACGTACCAGCGTGACTTCAAACACTTTGTTACAGGAAATGTTCAAAATATCCTCCGTTAGCGAGGATACATGCATCCACCCTCCGTCGCATGGAATACCTTGTGCGCTGATGCAGCCCTGGAGAATGGCGTATTGTATCACAGCCGTCCACAATACGAGCACGAAGAGTCTCTACATTTGGTACCGCGGTAGAGTAGACAAGAGCTTTCAAATGCCCCCATAAATGAAAGTCAAGAGGGTTGAGGTCAGGAGAGCGTGTAGGCCATGGAATTGGTCAGCCTCTACCAATCCATCGGTCACCGAATCTGTTGTTGAGAAGCGTACGAACACTTCGACTGAAATGTGCAGGAGCTCCATCGTGCATGAACCACATGTTTTGTCGTACTTGTAAAGGTATATGTTCTAGCAGCACAGATAGAGTATCCCGTATGAAATCATGATAACGTGCTTCATTGAGCGTAGGTGGAAGAACATGGGGCCCAATCAAGACATCACCAACAATGCCTGCCCAAACGTTCACAGAAAATCTGTGTTGATGACGTGATTGCACAATTGCGTGCGGATTCTCGTCAGCCCACACATGTTGATTGTGAAAATTTACAATTTGATCACGTTGGAATGAAGCCTCATCCCTAAAGAGAACATTTGCACTGAAATGAGGGTTGACACATTGTTGGATGAACCATTCGCAGAAGTGTACCCTTGGAGGCCAATCAGCTGCTGATAGTGCCTGCACACGCTGTACATGGTACGGAAACAACTGGTTCTCCCGTAGCACTCTCCATACAGTGACGTGGTCAACGTTACCTTGTACAGCAGCAACTTCTCTGACGCTGGCATTAGGGTTACCGTCAACTGCACGAAGAATTGCCTCGTCCATTGCAGGTGTCCTCGTCGTTCTAGGTCTTCCTCAGTCGCGAGTCATAGGCTGGAATGTTCCGTGCTCCCTAAGACGCCGATCAATTGCTTCGAACGTCTTCCTGTCGGGACACCTTAGTTCTGGAAATCTGTCTCGATACAGACGTACCGCGCCACGGCTATTGCCCCGTGCTAATCCATTCATAAAATGGGCATCTACCAACCCCGCATTTGTAAACATTGCACTGACTGCAAAACCATGTTCATGATGAACACTAACCTGTTGATGCTACGTACTGATGTGCTTGATGCTAGTACTGTAGAGCAATGAGTAGCATGTCAACACAAGCACCGAAGTCAACATTACCTTCCTTGAATGGGCCAACTGGCGGTGAATCGAGGAAGTACAGTACATACTAACGAAACTAAAATGAGCTCTAACATGGAAATTAAGCGTTTCTGGACACATGTCCACATAACATCTTTTCTTTATTTGTGTGTGAGGAATGTTTCCTGAAAGTTTGGCCGTACCTTTTTGTAACACCCTGTATAAATGACCTAGTAGATAGTGTCGGAAATTCCATGCGGCTTTTCGCGGATGATGCTGTAGTATACAGAGAAGTTGTAGCGTTAGAAAATTGCAGCGAAATGCAGGAAGATCTGCAGCGGATAGGCACTTGGTGCAGGGAGTGGCAACTGACCATTAACATAGACAAATGTAATGTATTGCGAATACATAGAAAGAAGGATCCTTTATTGTATGATTATATGATAGCGGAACAAACACTGGTAGCAGTTACTTCTGTAAAATATCTGGGAGTATGCGTACGGAACGATTTGAAGTGGAATGATCATATAAAATTAATTGTTGGTAAGGCGGGTACCAGGTTGAGATTCATTGGGAGAGTCCATAGAAAATGTAGTCCATCAACAAAGGAGGTGGCTTACAAAACACTCGTTCGACCTATACTTGAGTATTGCTCATCAGTGTGGGATCCTTACTAGGTACCGAGCGAGGTGGCGCAGTGGTTAGCACACTGGACTCGCACTCGGAAGGACGACGGTTCAATCCCGCGTCCGGCCATCCTGATTTAGGTTTTCCGTGATTTCCCTAAATCACTCCAGGCAAATGCCGGGATGGTTCCTTTGAAAGGGCACGGCCGAATTCCTTCCCCATCTTTCCCTAATCCTATGAGACCGATAACCTCGCTGTTTGGTCTCTTCCCCCAAACAACCAACCAACCTTACCAGGTCGGGTTGACAGAGGAGATAGAGAAGATCCAAAAAAGAGCGGCGCGTTTTGTCACAGGGTTATTTGGTAAGCGTGATAGCGTTACGGAGATGTTTAGCAAACTCAAGAGGCAGACTCTGCAAGACAGGCGCTCTGCATCGCGGTGTAGCTTGCTGACCCGGTTTCGAGAGGGTGTGTTTCTGGATAAAGTATCGAATATACTGCTTCCCCCACTTATACCTCCTGAGGAGATCACGGATGTAAATTTAGAGAGATTCGAGCGCGCACGGAGGCTTTCCGGCAGTCGTTCTTCCCGCGAACCATACGCAACTGGAACAGGAAAGGGAGGTAATGACAGTGACACGTCAAGGGCCCTCCGCCACACACCATGGGGTGACTTGCGGAGTATAAATGTAGATGTAGATGTAGACTGGAGTACATGTCTTCCCTCTACTTTGCTATAGCGTGCAGTATCCAAAATGTCAGACCCTATCTTATTATAGACGTTATTTAACTAATTGAACTTTTCCAATACATACTCCTCAGTAACGTGGCTAGTTTTCCTCACAGTTTCGTTTCGTTTTTTGTATCTCTTCATGCTACTTACAATACACTTACACCAAAGCACTGCGTAGATGCAGTCAGCCGAAATGATTATTGCTCGTTACATCTATCATGCGACGGCCAGTCTTAACAGAAAGCGTCGGTTTGTTTCCCATTACAAACAAAATTATTTTTGAATTTGAATTTTACATGTCGATTTGATGGAACGCTCCGGACTCACTGCAGCCCGATATTTGTTTTATCTATCTACATTAACAATGACAGTAAAACACAAAGAATAACCATCACTTCAGCAACAAATCAACAGCGCTGCATGCTCGGCGGCAGTAGCCGGCGCGAGCCAAGGCCGTACTGTTGCTGCTGGATTACTTGTTATATATGTATTAGAAAAAAGTGTGTGAAATCTTATGGGACTTAACTGCTAAGGTCATCAGTCCCTAAGCTTACACACTACTTAACCTAAATTATCCTAAGGACAAACACATATACATCCATGCGCGAGGGAGGACTCGAACCTCCGCCGGGACCAGCCGCACAGTCCATGACTGCAGCGCCTTAGACCGACTTGTTATCCTTTGTGTTTCACTGTCCCTGTTAATACTCCACGATAAAACAAATATCTGGCTATTTTAATCTGGAAATGCTCTATCGAATGAGTGCGTAAAATTCCGGTTTAAAAATCATCTTGTCTGTAGCGGCAAACAAACCGACGCTTTCCGTTGACACTAGGTACCACCTGAAAGACGTGATCAGCGCTTTTTGTGTGGGCTATACAATACAAAAACGAAATTTCAATTATCTTCGAAACACCGTAGTAAATGCATCTGACGGCTTATCAGAGAGCCATATATACACTGAAACACCAAAGAAACTGGTATAGGCATGCACATTCAAATACAGAGATATGTAAACAGGTAGAATACGGCGCTGTGGTCTGCAACGCTTATATAAGGCAACAAGTGTCTGGCGAAGCTGTTATATCGGTCACTGCTGCTACAATGGCGGATTATCAAGATCTGAGTGAGTTTGAACGTGTTGTTATAGTCGGCGCACGAGCGACGGGATACAGCATCTCCGAAGTAGCGATGAAGTGGGGATTTTGCCGTACGACCATTTCACGAGTAAACAGTGAATATCAGGGATCCGGCAAAACAGCGAATCTCCGATATCGCTAAGAAAGGGACCAACGACGACCGAAGAAAATCTTTCGGCCTGACAGATCTGCAACCCTTTCGCTAATTGCTGCAGATTTGAACACCGTTGAACAAGTGTTAGCGTGCGAAACATTCAACGAAACATCATCGATATGGGTTTTCGGAGCAGAAGGCCCACTTGTGTGCCCTTGATGAATGCACGACACAGAGCTTTGCACCTCGCCTGGGCCTGTCAACATGGACGTTGAACTGTAGATAACATGAAACATTTTGCCTGATCGGACGAGTCTCGTTTCTAATTGTATCGAGCGAATGGACCTGTACAGGTATGGAGACAAGCTCATGAATCAATGGATGCTGCATGTCAGCAGTGCAGTGTTCAAGCTGGTTGGGCCTCTGTAATGCTGTGGGCCGTGTGCAGCTGGAGTGATATGGACCCCAGCTACTCCAAATACGACTCTGAAATGTGACACCTATGTAATCATCCCGTCTGATCAGCAGCATCCATTCATGTCCATTGTGCCTTGACGGACTTCGGAAATCCCGCAGGACAATGCGACACCACAAACATCCAGAATTGCTACAGAGCGGCTCCAGGAACGTTCTCCTGAGTTTAAACACTTCCGCTGGCCACCAAACTCCCCAGACACGAACATTATTGAGCGTATCTGAGATGCCTTGCAACGTGCTGCTCAGAAGAGATCTTCAGCCTCACGTACTCTTACGGAGTTATGGACAGACCTGCAGGATTCATGGTATCCATTCCCTCCAACACTATTTCAGACTTTAGTTGGGTCCATACCATATCTTGTTGCGGCCCTTCTGTGTGGCTGCGGGAGCCTTAACGATGTTAGGCAAGTGTACCAGTTTCTTTGGCTCTTCATTGTATAATGTACTGAACAATGTTACATTAGTATTTATTTCATTTGCAGACTAACAATTGTAGCTACTACAAGTAATACGTTTCTTAGGTTGGTTAGTACCTCCATGCTGAGTGGCACAAGCAAGCCCACAATGTCTATTTTTATTAGGCAACAGGTGAAGTGTGGACACGTGGACACAAAATGGATAGTCTATACTGACAGGAGTACACCACTTTGTGGGCTAACACACTGAAGTGCGTACATATTAAGGTATTCACCAACATATATGTGGCTATACCCTCAGTGCCATATATCTGGTGATCAGAAACAGTCTGAAAAGCTTGTGAGAGTATTGAAGGGTAGGTTGTGCTGACAAATAATTGTTGAAAAAAATTCAGTACGTTGATCCGTTTCTGAGTAAATTAGCATTGAAGTTAGCCAGTAAGCTCGTTGCATGCGCTAATTCAAGTGGATCGCCAGGTACAGTTAGTGTCAGTTGTTCTCAAAGTGTAGATGACAGCGCACGAGGCTGGTCAGCCTTAGTCTCCGTTTCCACTCTCACTACTGTCCCAATTACAATTTTTGTATTGGTCTCTTGTTCTGCTTTTGGAAACCAAACGAAGAACACGATTGGTAATGCGGTCTCTGGAGGCCCGCGAGCAATGGCCTGACTGTCTAACTTCAATGCTAAAGCACTAGGAAACGGCACAACGTATCGAATTCTGCTTAGCAATTATTTCTCAGCGCAATCTACCCTGCAACACTCTCACAAGCATTTCATCCAGGCTTCCCAACAGAAAATGGCCTTTTGCGTCCTCCGTTTTGAGGTGTGCCGATCTGTGGTTACAGTGCAGTGTGAGTTTGGTGCACCGTTTCATAAAGACCCACCCCATAAGAATAACATAGGTAGGTGGTACCGACAGTTCGTTTGGAACCGGATGCCTTCGTAAATGGAAGACTCCTAATCGATCTCGTGTTTCTGATGCAAACGTCGGAAGAGTGAGCGAGATGTATCATCGCAGTCCTTGCGAGTCACTTAGTAAAGTAAGTAGAGAATTGCTCATGCCAAAGGTTACAGTGTGGAAGATGTTTCGTAAGCCATTATGTGTTAAGTTGTACAAAGTGCGATTAGTGCAGGCCTTTACACCAGCAAACAAAGTGAAAATACGTGATTTTGTGAAGAGCTGCAGTTAAAAATGGCGGACTCTGGTTTCTGCGATGGAGCCTTTTTCCATGTAAGTGGCAAGGTGAATGCCCACAATGTCCGTATACGGGGAAGCGTGAAATCACATAACGCTGATAGAGCATCAACGTGACTCTGCAATAGTGAACATTTACTATGCAGTGTCGCCCCAGAAAGCGCACTGCCCAGTTTTCATCGAACAACAAACAGTGACTGGTAACTCATTTCGAGACATGTTGAAAACCTGTTTATTACTCCAGCTGAACATCAGTTATATGATTAAGTTTTGCAACTGGACGGTGCTCCGCCCTATTTCTAAGAGAATGCACGAGAGCTTCTTATTTGTGACTGGGCATGCTGCAACAGTAGACAACACCCTTCTTCCCTGGCGACCCCGTTCGCCGCATTTAACACACTGCGATTTCTTTCAGCGGTTGTTTGTGAAACACCGAGTTTATGTGCCGCGAATGCCCGTGGCTCTTGAAGTGTGTGATCAGATGGAGCCTGCACTGCAGACCGTAGCAGAAGATATGCTACACCGAGAATTGGAAGAATTTGGTTACCATGTAGATGTGCTTCGTGTGACCAAAGGTGCACATATTGAAATACTGTGGTTAATGCACAAAAATTAGACAAGACACAGTTGCTGCTGCATATGCTGTGAAGTTTGTTCATATTAAGTAATAAATCTATTTATTATTAATATTTAAAACGGCACCATTCATATATAAACACTGTGCATATACACACATCAAAAATTTTTTGCATCACCTGGATCCCGGGGGTTCCGGAACCTGTTTAGAAAATTGGAATAGAGATCAACATTAACATCATTTCTGCCATTTTTCGAAATTTGGAAATTTGTGGGAAGTTCCTACATGACCAAACTGCTCAGGTCATCGTTCCCTAGGCTTACACACTACTTAATCTAATTTAAACTAGCTTACACTAACGACAACCCACACACCCATGCCCCAGGGAGGCCTCGAACCTCCTACGGGGGAAGCCGCGCGAATCGTGGTTGGTTGGTTGGTTGGTTTGGGGAAGGAGACCAGACAGCGTGGTCATCGGTCTCATCGGATTATGGAAGGATGGGGAAGGAAGTCGGCCGTGCCCTTTCAGAGGAACCATCCCGGCATTTGCCTGGAGTGATTTAGGGAAATCACGGAAAACCTAAATCAGGATGGCCGGACGCGGGATTGAACCGCCGTCCTCCCGAATGCGAGTCCAGTGTCTAACCACTGCGGCGAATCGTGGCAAGGCGCCTTAGACCGCACTGCTGCACTGCTGCACTGCTGCACTGCTACCCCTCGCGGCTCTGCCCTTTTTATTGCTCATGAAAACCACACATTGTATGTTGTACCACTATACAGCGAGACCTTCAGAGGTGGTGGTCCAGATTGCTGTACACACTGGTACCTCTAATACCCAGTAGCACGTCCTCTTGCATTGATGCATGCCTATATACTTCGTGGCATACTATCCACGAGTTCATCAGCATAGATACCTCAGAGTGGTTGGGGGGTCACGTCGTCCATAAACAGCCTTTTCAATATATCCCAGGCATGTTCGATAGCTTTCATGTCTGTAGAACATGCTGGCCACTCTAGTCGAGCGATGTCATTGTCCTGAAGGAAGTAATTCACAATATGTGGACGATAGGGGAGCGAATTGTCGCCCATGACGACGAATGCCTGAGAAATATCCTGCCGATATGGTTGCACTATCGGTCGGAGGATGGCATTCACGTATCATACAGCCGTTACGGCGCCTTCCATGACCACCAGAGGCGTACGTCGGCCCCCCATAATGCCACCCCAAGACAGCAGAGAACCTCCATCTTGCTGCAACGCTGGACAGTATGTCTAAGGCGTTCTGCCTGACCGGATTGTCTCTGACGATTGTCTGGTTGAAGGCGTATGTGAAACTCATCGGAGAAGAGAACGTGATACCAATCCAAAGCGGTCCATTCGGCATGTTGTTAGGCCCATCTGTACCGTGCTGCATGATGTCATGATTGCAAAGATGGACCTCACCATGGACGTCGGGAATGAAGTTGCGCATCATGCAGCCTATTGCGCACAGTTTTAGTCGTAACACGACATTCTGTGACTGCAAGAAAAGCATTATTCAACATGGTGGCGTTGCTGTCATGGTTACTCCGAGCCATAATCCGTAGGTAGCGGTCACCCACTGCAGTAGTAGCTTTTGGGCGGCCTGAGCGCGGCATGTTATCGACAGCTCCTGTCTCTCTGTATCACCTCCATTTCCGAACAACTTCGCTTTGGTTCACTCCGAGACACCTGGACGCTTCCATTACTGAGAGCCCTTCCTGGCACAAAGTAACAATGCGGATAATTAAAGGACACAAAGATGTCAAGTACTCGCGTCATACAGCGTTATCAGAATCTGACAGAGTTTGAACTGTACCTCATTGTGGGACTCCATTTGGTCAGATGGTCGAATCATGCAAGCTCCAGATTTCTGGGGCATTCGAACTTGACAGTGGTCAGATGTTGGACTGAATGGGAACCTGAGGCAAGCATACTCGTCTTCAAGGTTCCAGTCGACTATGTCTGACCACCACAAGGGAGGGTAGCCGTATCGTGCACGCAGCGCGACGTAACCCCTTCACATTTGCGTCTGCCATCCAATAACAAGTACTGGACTCCCTGCAACTTTTTGTGTGGTTTTGGAGTGTTGCTCTGTCTGGGAATCATGGACTGCTGATGTATGCTTTCGATACTGAACTGACTTGAGAAGACCATCGTCGGCGAGCACGGCGTCGACCTGGGAAGAGGTGCCGTTCTTCCATTGTGTTGGAAAGGCTCTGCGGTGTTACTCCAAGAGCCACTGTGTGGAGAGCAATTGGTTATGACTTGAGGTCAGGGTTGGTAGAGAAAGAATTATCTCTGGACGCCACAATGGTACCTATGACACTGAAACCCTGTGCCCTGATCTGTTACCTCTCCTGTTACAGTATTATGATGCCAGTTTTCATCAGAAAAATTTTCGTCCAGACGTAGCACACTTCTCTACGGATCGTCTGCGTGATGTTTAGGTATTCCCATAGCCATTAAGATGCTCAGATCTGTTTCCCATAGAACATGTGTGGGACCAGCTCTCACGTTAGCCCCACCTCAATGTCAGTACACACGATATAAATGAGACATTACAACAGTTGTGGTCCAGTTTGCCTCAAGACAGGATACAACAGCTGTGTGACACCCTTCCCGACTGAATCAGTGGATGCTCCTGGGACAGTGGTATCACTGGGACATGATATCAATGAGACGTTACAAGAGTTATGGGTCAGTTTGCCTCAAGAGAGGATACAACAGCTTTAGACATCCTTCCCAACTGAATCGAGCATGCATCTGGGACAGAGAGGGTGCAAAGTCATAGTGACAAATGAGCTATTACTGCCAAGCACCTTGTAGCTCCTTGTAAATCTGACTTCATTTTATAAGCACTGAAATAACATTGCATACCATCTCAAACAGTGAAGTTTCATGTCATTTCTTCCTTAATTTCTGGATGCCTCACTTTTCCATCTAAGCAGATTGCTGTACACACCGGTACCTCTAATACCCAGTAGCACGTCCTCTTGCATTGATGCATGCCTGTATTCGTCGTGGCAAACTACTGACATTGCTGGCCCAGATTACCCAACTCTTCAACGGCGAGTCGGCGTAGATCCCTCAGAGTGGTTGGTGGGTCACTAACACTACGACCACAGTCCACCACAACGCGATAACGAAAGTACGTAAAGAGATAAGAAACGAATGGGGAATTATTATAACGATAATATTGCTCCAAAATGGGGAAATTAACTGACTTAAGCGAATTTGAACAGGGCAGATTGTTATAGTCCGGAACCTGCGAACGAGCAACTCGAAAACTGCAAAGCTGGTCGGCAGTTCGAGTGGTATCATTATGAGTATTGATAGGAAGTTGATGAAGGTGAAACCACGAGTAGGCACCTCATAACAAAACGGGGTGGGCGGAGGCTCGCTCGCTGTGGGCACATTGTCGAATATGAGGCTTCACAGCAGACGACCTCCATGTCGACCCGATGACATCGTTAGTTACCGATTTCAATGTGCACGGGATAATCGAGATTAAACCATGGATCTACTGAAACGTGGAACCTGGTCTGATGAATAAAGTTTCTTGTTACAACAAATCGATTGTCGTCCTGGCGAACAACTGCTTGAAATATCACCTTAGCCATATACACAGGCAAGTCGGGGACGTATTATGCAAAGCGGGAAATGTACCTGGGCTTTTATGTGACTTGTAGTGGTAATCGGAGGCATCATGGCACCTATGGGCAACGTGAACATTATACTGGGCCACCATGCTTGACAGTCCCCAACGGTGATCGCCTGATCTTAACTTGATGGAATATATCTATGCACCGCGAGGTGCTAGTTTCGCTTCCACAAAGCATCGGCCTGTAGTTTACGGGAATAGGGTAATTTGTGCGAAGACATCTGGTGGCTCATGCCTTTGGAAATCTACCAACGACTTGTCGAATGTATGTGAGGATAGGGGAAATGGTGACATGTAAGTAGTGAAGGCCCATAGCCATTTCACTCAAACTTGAGACGTTTTGAGGTAAAAAATAATACTGTTCTGGTAAGACAGTCATACTGAGCGAAAGCAGGTGTAAAGTGGGTGCCACATACAAACAATCGGAAACGCGAAATATTGGTGTCCATAGTTTTCGAGGTCGCTCAGTAGACTGATGATAGTTCCAAAGACTACTCGGGTAGGTTGGGGTCGGTTGATGGAGGGAAATGGGAATTACTGGTGTAGAATCTGTAGTATTCGATGTTTTTGGCTGAATAGTAACATTCCCAATGACAACTGATCCGCAGGGATGCTTGTGGAGATGACACGTAAGACAAACGTTTTAAATGTGTTCTGCAACTCGAACACACAGACTACTACTGTAAAAGAAAATTATAATGCCTGGCAGTGCTAGACGTCGGGTGAGAAGGAAATGACGAAGTAGATAATTAAAAATAACAGATGTTAGTATCATATAAAAAGACCTTTGGGGTCTTTGACAGATTAATGAAAATCTAGCTGTATTTTACACTTACTGGTGATGTACACGAGAGGATGGGTTAATATACAAAGTAAGTAGTCGAGCAACGCCTAGTTATCTCATACGACACAACTACGTGGGAAATGAATTTGTTGACTGCACGCCATGGGACTCTCTGTGGTACGTAGCCGGCAGCCAGTAAATTGGAGATTTGCGGTAAGGTCTAATGGGACCAAACAGCTGGCGTTATCGTTCCCTGAGCCTACACACTACTTAATCTAACTTAAAGTAACTTATGCTAAGGACAACACACACAGCCATGCCCGAGGGAGAACTCGAACCTCCGACGGGGGGAGCCGCGTGGAGCGTGATAAGGCGCGTAAACCGCGCGGCTACCCCGCGCGGCTCGGAAACCAGGAATCAAAACGATATGTCACTATAGACTTAAGCTAATAATTTTTTATAGTTCACACAGTGTTTCATATCCGAAGCAGTGTAGTATATTCGTTGTCTTCATAATGAAACTATATACTCCCGGATAGTTCGACATACGTCACATCGACTTGCCTTTTTATCCTTTTTGTTCAGACGCATTTATTTTGTTCTTTATCCATTTATTTCAATATTCGACATCCTTTTAACTCACAGCTTTTTAATGTTTTCAGGTTCGCCATTTCCCATTTTGTTGCTGATCGAGCTAATTTTGATACAGTGCTGTAACGAAGTATAAGATTTCATTAATATCTTTCTTAATACTGGTTTGACACTTGAGATAGTTGTAACTTTCGTTCAAAGAGGACTCCGTCACGTTATTCTCGAATCTGAACCTCCCTTACATCAAGGGCTCTTTTTTCTGAGGTAGTAGACGGACTAGTTCCTCGATAAATATCAACCTGAGTTTCGAAATCACTGCAGCACGCTCTCTGGAACGAAATGATAATTTTAACACTGCTTTATTTATGAACCGCGCATGGTATCTTTAACTAATGGTTCAAATGGCTCTGAGCACTATGCGACTTAACTTCTGAGGTCATCAGTCGCCTAGAACTTAGAACTAATTAAACCTAACTAACCTAAGGACATCACACACATCCATGTCCGAAGCAGGATTCGAACCTGCGACCGTAGCGGTCCCGCGGTTCCAGACTGAAGCGTCTAGAACCGGCCGGCTATCTTTAACTTCGATGTTTCGGACCTGCTGGAGTCTTTCTATCACGCATCGGCACAGTTTTGCTCTGGCAAGGACGTCGAAGTTATCCTTTATAAACGGCAGCGGGGATACCCTGCTTCCGAGTGGCTGTCCAGACGCCACGTGTTCACGAGACCTGACGGCCGCGGATGGAGACGTGAGCCACGTGTGGTGTGTAGCCAGGAAGCCGGCCGAGGCGGCACGGCCCGCCGCCAGCCTCCGTCCGCGCTTATCGATCTCGCTGACAATCCCAGGCGAAGAAACAAGAGCGCAGCCTTTGTTTGCATGTGACATAAAGGCCAGCCCGGCCCAGCCAGAGACAGGCGGGCGGGCGCTCCTTGCTCGCCGTGCGGCGCACCCATTGTCAGCCAGCCGGCGGCAGTCACCGGCGACACGTGCGCGGCCTGCCATTTAGGCGCTGCTGCGCGCCGCCGGGCCAAGTGAACACAGCCACTCCACTAAACACAGCCACTCCACTAACCTGAAAAATAGTGGCTGCCTACCGTAGGACGCGCTGCGGCTTATGCAGTAGCAGAGAGAACAAGTCTATCTCTCCAAGGCTGTAGGAGAGCTCGGTGGATTGTCCTCGGACTGGCAACGAAATCTATGTTCATATTAATAATAAAACTGTAAAACCATCGTGACCGTTCGTCGAAAGCATTTTCCAAAAACTGATTGTGGGTAGTTTTGGAAGTGAAACAAAATACATATTTTTTCCTTTCTTTATCGCCACTGTCGTGTGTCTTTCATCATCATTTCATCATCATCGACTCGCAAGTCGCCGAATTGGCATCAACTAAAGAGCACTTGCAATACGGCGGCCGAACTTCCCCGCATGGGTCCTCCCGGAGAACAATGCCATACGATCATTTCATTCACCACTTCAACACCCTACAAAGGGGGTAGGCTGGCAGCGGATAAAACCGTTCTTCAACCAAAGGTTGCATACATTTTATTTAGAAGACGGTTAAAATAAATAAAAAGATGACAATAACGATTATTTTGTAAAAAAAACACGTTGGTGGAAGATATTTATGATTCTCACTTAAGTACAATTGGCAATAATCGAGGATTTCGTAAAATGCACGCAGATTGAAAAATACCTATTGTTTTTTAAAACTCCATTGACGATTTTAAATTATAGTTGAAATGTAGTCACTAATGAATGTGATTGATGCCACGGTGTAGTGGTGATGCTACGTGATACATCAAAAATTGTCGTAATTCAGGTGTGATGACAAGTATGACAGTGGAGCCCTGTAGAACGGCAGGTAACTACTACAGGTCAGCAAGATGGGCGGATTTGATTATTGGAGAGTGCGAGTCGGTTAAAATCGCGTTGGGAGAGGACGGATAAGGCATGGAGGCGTATGGAAGACGGAATATGGGCGTAGTGGTACAGCATGGTACCTGCACTGGTTGTTAGTGGGTGGGAAATATGGTGCTAGGCCTGGTTTTTCGATTAGTGTACCGGATCCGAATGCGCTCCAGGAAGAGAGCACCGAAGCTGAAATCGTTATAGGTACAGAAAGCTGGCTGAAGCCAGAGATACATTCTGCCGAAATTTTTACAAAGGCACAGACGGTGTTTAGAAAGGATAGATTGCATGCAACCGGTGGTGGCTTGTTTGCCGCTGTTAGTAGTAGTTTATCCTGTAGTGAAGTGGAAGTGGATAGTTCCTGTGAATTATCATGGGTGGAGGTTACACTCAACAACAGAGCTATGTTAATAATTGGCTCCTTTTACCGACCTCCCAACACAGCAGCATTAGTGGCAGAACAACTGAGAGAAAATTTGGAATACATTTCACATAAATTTTCTCAGCATGTTATAGTCTTAGGTGGAGATTTCAATTTACCATATATAGACTGGGACACTCAGATGATTACGACGGGTGGTAGGGACAGAGCATCGAGTGACATTATACTGAGTGCACTATCCGAAAATTACCTCGAGCAATTAAACAGAGAACCGACTCGTGAAGATAACGTCTTTGACCTACTGATAAAAAACAGACCCGCACTTTTCGACTCTGTAAGTGCAGAACAGGGAATCAGTGATCATATGGCCGTTGCAGCATACCTGAATATGGAAGTTAATAGGAATATAAAAAAAGGGAGGAAGGTTTATCTGTTTAGCTAGAGTAATAGAAGGCAGATTTCAGACTACCTAACAGATCAAAACTAAGATTTCTGTTCCGACACTGACAATGTTGAGCGTTTATGGAAAAAGTTCAAGGCAATCGTAAAATGCGTTTTAGACAGGTACGTGCCGAATAAAACTGTGAGGGACGGGAAAAACCCACCGTGGTTCAACAACAAAGTTAGGAAACTACTGCGAAAGCAAAGAGAGCTTCACTCCAAGTTTAAACGCAGCCAAAACCTCTCAGACAAACATAAGCTAAACGATGTCAAAGTTAGCGTAAGGAGGGCTATGCGTGAAGCGTTCAGTGAATTCGGAAGTAAAATTCTGCGTACCGACTTGACAGAAAATCATAGGAAGTTCTGGTCTTTCGTTAAATCAGTAAGTGGCTCGAAACAGCATATCCAGGCACTCCGGGATGATGATGGCATTGAAACAGAGGATGACACGCGTAAAGCTGATATACTAAACACCTTTTTCCAAAGCTGTTTCAGAGAGGAAGACCACACTGCAGTTCCTTCTCTAAATCCTCGCACAAACGAAAAAATGGCTGACATGGAAATAAGTGTCTAAGGAATAGAAAAGCAACTGGAATCACTCAACAGAGGAAAGTCCACTGGACCTGACGCGATACCATTTTGATATTACACAGAGTACGCGAAAGAACTTGCCCCCCTTTTAACAGCGGTGTACCGCAAGTCTCTAGAGGAACGGAAGGTTCTAAATGATTGGAAAAGAGCATAGATAGTCCCAGTCTTCAAGAAGGGTCGTCGAGCAGATGCGCAAAACTATAGACCCATATCTCTGACGTCGATCTGTTGTAGAATTTTAGAACATGTTTCTTGCTCGCGTATCATGTCGTTTTTGGAAACCCAGAACCTATTCTGTAGGAATCAACATGGATTCCGGAAACAGCGATCGTATGAGACCCAACTCGCTTTATTTGTTCATGAGATCCAGAAAAAGTTAGATACAGGCTCCCAGGTAGATGCCATTTTCCTTGACTTCCGGAAGGCGTTCGATACAGTTCCGCACTGTCGCCTGATAAACAAAGTAAGAGCCTACGGAATATCAGACCAGCTGTGTGGCTGGATTGAAGAGTTTTTAGCAAACAGAACACAGCATGTTGTTATCAATGGAGAAGCGTCTACAGACGTTAAAGTAACCTCTGGCGTGCCACAGGGGAGTGTTATGGGACCATTGCTTTTCGCAATATATATAAATGACCTAGTAGATAGTGTCGGAAGTTCCATGCGGCTTTTCGCGGATGATGCTGTAGTATACAGAGAAGTTGCAGCATTAGAAAATTGTAGCGTAATGCAGGAAGATCTGCAGCGGATAGGCACTTGATGCAGAGAGTGGCAACTGACCCTTAACATAGACAAATGTAATGTATTGCGAATACATAGAAAGAAGGATCTTTTATTGTATGATTATATGATAGCGGAACAAACATTGGTAGCAGTTACTTCTGTAAAATATCTGGGTGTATGCGTACGGAACGATTTGAAGTGGAATGATCATATAAAATTAATTGTTGGTAAGACGGGTACCAGGTTGAGATTCATTGGGAGAGTCCTTAGAAAATGTAGTCCATCAACAAAGGAGGTGGCTTACAAAACACTCGGTTGACCTATGCTTGATTATTGCTCATCAGTGTGGGATCCGTACCAGATCGGGTTGACGGAGGAGATACAGAAGATCCAAAGAAGAGCGGCGCGTTTCGTCACAGGGTTATTTGGTAACCGTGGTAGGGTTACGGAGATGTTTAGCAAACTCAAGTGGCAGACTCTGCAAGAGAGGCGCTCTGCATCGCGGTGTAGCTTGCTCGCCAGTTTTCGAGAGGGTGCGTTTCTGGATGAGGTATCGAATATATTGCTTCCCCCTACTTATATCTCCAGAGGAGATCACGAATGTAAAATTAGAGAGATTCGAGCGCGCACGGAGGCTTTCAGACAGTCATTTTTCCCGCGATCCATACGCGACTGGAACAGGAAAGGGAGGTAATGACAGTGGCACGTAAAGTGCCCTCCGCCACACACCGTTGGGTGGCTTGCGGAGTAGAAATGTAGATGTAGATGTAGATGTAGAAGAGAAGAAGATGTGGAAAGTGGATGAATTGGTACGAGATGCAGTTATGGGAGAGTAGGCGTTTGCGGACGGCGAGGCAGAGTACATATGTTTCCAGGATTTATAGAATTTACTCGAGGCACATATCCAGGCAACGCTCGTATAGGCTAACATGGGGCAGATGGCCGGCCGTGGTGGCCGTGCGGTTCTAGGTGCTGCAGTCCGGAACCGTGGGACTGCTACGGTCGCAGGTTCGAATCCTGCCTCGGGCGTGGATGTGTGTGATGACCTTAGGTTAGTTACGTTTAAGTATTTCTAAGTCCTAGGGGACTGATGACCTTAGATGTTAAATCCCATAGTGCTCAGAGTCATTTGAACCATGAGGTAGATGAGGTATTTATAGCTGAGAATAATTGTAGAAGGATGTAGACCTCTGGTGTGGCCTGTTAGTGATTTTAGTAATTTTAGTCGGTTTCGCGCTTGGTGTTCGATGGTAAGAAGTGCGTTCCATGTTATCTCTCTGTCGAGAGTTAGTCCTAATATGGTGCAAATGGCTCTAAGCACTATGGGACGTAACACCTGAGGTCATCAGTCCCCTCGAACTTAGATCTGCTTAAACCTACCTAACTTAAGGACAGCGCACACATCCATGCCCGAGATAGGATTAGAACCTGCGAACGTAGCGGTCGCACGATTCTAGACCGAAGCGGCTAGTACCGCTCGGCCACAGAGGCCGGCTTAGTCCTTAGACAAAGGGATGGGCTAGTTGTAGCTGGACAAATACAAATCTGGACGACGGAAACGTCGAGTAGTGCGACCAAAGATGATGCATTGGCTTTTCTGTGTTGAAACTTGAAGTTTCCACGTATTACACCTCTTGAGTAGGAGATTCAGGTAGCATTGGAGGGAGGCCACTGGGGAGTTGAAGGGTGTGGTGAATGGCTAAGAAGGCGCTGTCGTCAGCATATTGCCGCAGGTGTATTGCGGGTTGCAGTCTGGGAATTCTGCATTGTACAGGACGTAAAAAAAAAAAAAAAAAATGGTTCTGAGCACTATGGGACTTAACTTCTGAGGTCATCAGTCCCCCAGAACTTAGAACTACTTAAACCTAACTAACCTAAGGACATCACACACATTCATGCCCGAGGCAGGATTCGAACCTGCGACCGTAGCGGCCACGCGGTTCCAAACTGAAGCGCTTAGAACCGCACGGCCACACCGGCCGGCTGTACAGAACGTAAAGGAGGGGTGCAAGGACAGAGCCCTGAGGCACACATGCAGCGGAGAGAATGTAATAAAATACAGTATCACAATTTTTTGAAGTTGCTTGTCCGTTCGTCTACTTGAATACGCTAGTTTTCTAAACTACTAGACAAAATTTCTTGGTTTTTTACAGGTAACTTTGGCGTAGCGTGGTGTAAGGTGAAGGGATAAGGCTTTTTAGTATCGCGCCTTGGAAGAAAGTATCTTAGTTCCAGGTTGTAGTAGTCGGCTGGGCTTGTTAGTTCGGGTGTTTATCTCGGTGACACGACCACACCATAGAACCAATAGATGACCCTGTCAGTTTTTTAGTACTTCAGAGAACCAGTAGATCAGGCTATTAGATTTTTTTGTCTAAGTGACATAACTATTTCCTGAATTTGATATCGGTGACACAATGAAGCGCCGTAATCTTATATTTACAAATACAAGCTAATTTTGAATTTTCTAGGTTAGGATACATGGATTTAATGACTTCAGTTTGTGATTAAAAAGTTAACGAAATTTCTTGCTTTTTCTGATAGTTCGTATTTATATTTGACTTATTGACTACGAAAAACAAATTTATTGAAATTGCTTTGTGATTTGCTTAACTACTTATTACATTTCGATTTAGTTTTTTCATGAATAAAATGTGCAGAAAACGGTGGAGCCTTTCTCAATTCGCTTGAAAACAGCTAAAAGACGGAGAAATGTGCGCTCTGAAGTATCTATGAAGATCGCTAGGTGAGACTTGCTACATCCCGAAAACATCAGGCTTTAACTAACTCTTTGGAAACTCCAACAAAACGTGTGGTGCGACGTAACTCGCGTCAAGAGTGTCATGTATTATCTTACTCCCCAGTACGTATTATAAACAAGTTGTCTGGCCATCGATACTTAGTGCTGCCCGTGCAAAGCTGGAGCAGCCCGATAGTACAAAATGAATCAGTATGGATCTCAACAAAATGCTACGTTGGTACAAAGACCTGTTGATTGCTTTTAATGTAGAAAAATGGGAATTTGTGCACTTCTAGAAATGTTAATCCAGAATTAACGATTTATAACTGGTTTCAATCATGTCATTTAAATATTTGGGAGTAGCAATGCGTTGAGACATGTGCTCTAACGACATACGCCGTATCTCCAAAAAGTTCTAAGACTGATTTTATTCCCAGCATGTACTCGGCATCACCGCACTAATTAAGGTGGCAGCTTGAACTTTGAACTAACAGCTATAAACAGCAGATGTGCCTTCGCCTAGTCGATTGTGAGCGGGCAATGTTAAGTAGTGGACGTGTAGCCATAGTGTGTTAACGTTGTGTGCAAAATATCGCAACGGAGCAGTGTCTTTAAATAAAGTATACAATATTTTCTCCACATTGTTTTGGATAAGGGAAAAGTGTGTCAAATTGGTCGCACACATTTTGAGTCCAGAACAAAATCAACAACTCGTGGACGCCCTTCGCGACTTGGTTTAAATATAAAACACAACGTTTCCTTTCTGGAAAAGCTGGCCGATGTGGCCGAGCGGTTCTAGGCGCTTCAGTCTGGAACCGCGCAACCGCTCCGGTTGCAGGTTCGAATCCTGCCCCGGGCATGCGTGTGTGTGATGTCCTTAGGTTAGTTAGGTTTAAGTAGTTCTAAGTTTAGGGCACTGATGACCTCAGATGCTATGTACCATAGTGCTCAGAGCCATTTGAACCATTTGAACCTTTCTGGAAAAATTCATCGCCGGTAATTAGACATAGTGTTATCAATGTGAACCTACCACAAAACGACAAAGCACAGAAATTCGCACGAAAGGCAACACCTTGTCGACCTAACCGACATTCAAACCAAGGTGACCTGCGAGCTGAACAGTGTCACAAAGATGGACTTTTCTGTCAGTTTCACATTGTTGTGTGAATGTTCTGGGTGTTGCACTCAAGTATGGAGGAGACACTGTAGAACACATCAAGCACTGAAACTAACACATTAACTTTAAGCTATTTCTGATGAGTCCAATCTCGAAACTTTTTGGTCTGGACGGCTACGATTCACTATCAAAATACTGGACGGCTGCTGCTTATTTAAAAAGTGGTTACTTTTACGAGCCAAACACTTGTATGGCCTGTCTGTCAATACTGTGTAAATGCATGAGACAAATATTAGCTCATATTATTATATAGTTATAGTTATATACAGAAGGTCGGTACCAATCTATGCGTGTTATTTGACTGGCATGAAAGTGTAATAGTAATGTTGAATAATCTTAACTGACAGGCACACCTTCGACGAAATTCGCCGCAGATGTCGTGAGAAACTAACATGAAAATCCCTCCTTGAGTACGGAAACTACAGGGTCCGCCAAAAAGATCTCTCTTGTGTGGAGAGGCCACTTTGTGAGCTGAGGTGGGGCTGCTGACGTGGAGAACGTATCAATCGATAGCGATTTACGTGCCATTTTCAGCAAGCGCATTGGCTTTGTCAGGTGAGCATCGTGCGTTTATTGTAGAGCAGTAGGTCGTCGTGGTAGTTCTGTGAGTACTAGTCAGCGAGCATTTCACATTAGGTTGGAACCTGGCCGACATCATTCTGTTCCTGATGGAAAAAGTATTGGAATTTGGGCGTCAAACTTCAGAGCATTTGATTCTGCACTGAAAAAGAAATATACTGGCCGTTATCGGACTGTAATAACGCCGGGGAATGTGGCGCGTGAGAGAGCCTCTGTCCAGCAATTTCCAAAGCGCTCAACACTTAAGCATGCAGCTGCCACAAAATTTCCGTCACTTAGTAGCCGAATACCCCACAAATGACCACCCCACAGCCATCGTGTGACAGTTTGGATGCACAGTTGCTGTATTTGGCGGGGTCCGGATTTTTCGAAGAAGATGGCGTAACTATATGAGCTGGTTCAAATTACTACTTTTATGCTATAGGAATCTAAGTTAAACTGGTTTGCTTGCGGACCATGAAGAAGGTGAATTCTGGCTCCAATAAGACGGAGCTACTGCTCATACATTTTGGCGTTGTCAAGAAATTTTGAGAGAGCTGTTTCCCCAAGTGCTCAGAGCCATTTGAACCTTTTTGATACCAGGTTCTGTTCCCGGCAGGGTCATCGATTTTCTCCGCTCGGAACTGAGTATGTATGTTATCATCATCATCATCAACAACAACAACAACGCGTCGCCGAAGTGGAGTCAAAACAAAAGACTTACACCAGGTGGCCGAATTCCCTGGAAGGGGACTCTCGGCCATATAAGCCATACGCACATTTCACTGTCCAAATAAACAAGCAGACTCCTCATACATTTTCATCAAAGTGAGGCGAACATCAGTTATCGATAAACTGTCTCTAAGTTATCACTTCATGATATTCCAGTTTACCAATTCGTACGAAATGCACTACAGAAAACCGCCATTTGAACAAATTTCCTCCACAAATGTTGATGTAGCTTGCCTTTAACTACTGCGGCACACATAGCAATCTGACGTAAACAACACTTCAATGAAATCAAGACCACCTCTGTGCCAAACCGACAACTTCCTACCGTACAGTCATGTCGTTTCTAAAAATGGGCCCACATACGTCAATCCTGACGCGAACCGCTTGCAGTTGTTTCGCGTTCAGCCGTAATTCTATGAACAGCAAATGGGCGAGCTATTCGTAAGCGATCGCTTAACGTCTTGACTGTTGAACAGTAGCGACAAGTGTCGTGAGGTGAAAACTACGAGATGTCTGATGAAAGTAACCAGACTGACAACCATGTGAGCGATCTCGCAACGCTGTATTGTGTAGACCGGTGCGTTCATCCCTTACGGATGCTCAGTCCGAGTGTCAGCCTCCGTACCACCATCACATGATTTTTGAATGCGCCTTCAGTGAAGTTGAGTTTTGTTTCGTGTTACGAAACTGGAACAGTGGAATTTACAGCAACGTTATGCAAATAAGTTTTGTGTTAAAGTTGGGGAATCCTTGGTATGTGCCCTTTGAAAAGTCGAAACAGCCCTATGCGGAATATTCATCATCAAGAATACAAGTTCGTCGCTTGCATCAATCATTTTCGGAGGGCCGAGAACACATTGAAGATGGACTACCCTCAGGAAGGTGAAAAACAATGCTCTTTTTTTTTTTTTTTTGGCTGTATAGGTATCATGCATAAGGAATTTGTTCCTCCAGGACAATCTGTCAACCAAGTGATTTCTAAAGATATCCTTGAAAGGCTCGGGAAAACGATGAATCGAATGAGACCGGACATTGTATGACAGCATCCCTTACAGACGCTCCATTCCATCACGCTGTTTTTGATCTCAAAAGGCATTCCTGTTCTTCCGCAGCCTCCCCTGTTCACATGATCTGAGTCCTTGTCGGTTCCTTCTTTTCCCTAAATTGAAAAATTCGTAAAAGGACGTCGCTTTGGCACTCTGGAGAACATTCAAAAGAATGTGCCCGTAGGGAACTACTATGAGGTGACAATATAGTTATTTGAAAAAAAAAAAAAAATCTTTCATAGATAAAAAATCTGTCTCACTCACCTCATGTATTTACAACATAATATTTGCGGTCAGTAGATTGTAACCGAAGAGTGCATTTAGTACTCAGTTCATATGAGGACCACGTGGAGCCAGTCTCAGGCGTTCGATGTTATCCTTCAGTTTACAATGATTCAAATGGCTCTGAGCACTATGGGACTTACCATCTGAGGTCATCAGTCCCCTAGAACTTAGAACTACTTAAACCTAACTAACCTAAGGACATCACACACATCCATGCCCGAGGCAGGATTCGAACCTGCGACCGTAGCGGTCGCGCGGGTCCAGACTGAAGCGCCTAGAACCGTTCGGCCACTGCGGCCGGATGCTTCAGTTTGACACACGTTCTAGAGTCTAAGTACCCTGTGTTTATTTCTGGCTAGCTATAAAGATTCAATTTTCCTTTGGTTAAAGGGGCACTAATTTCTGCTTTGTTCTATTGGATATGTTATTGCAGAAACTTTAATGTCAACAGAGCTGACCCATTTAACTTCAACTGAAAGTCTAGCAGTGTGACGGCAGTCGTTTGAGGCAGACGCGAGCACGAGGATGTCATTATAGGCTGGTGGGGTTCACTGCGAATGCTGTATGTTATGTGGGTAACTCACAAAGCATTCTTTAGCGTACTTTTTGACAAAAACCTTCAGGATGACGTATAGCAGTTTAAATCATCGAACGCTAAATACGTGGGATCACAGTCCGAAAGGGCAATCAAATGAGCTGTAAAACATGGGCAGCATTACAGCCTCATTTTAAAATTTAAAATGAAAAGAAATGCATTTTAAAGGTGTCCTCTCCATTAACACAGAATTTTTATTCCATCTGCCATACGTAACCGTTATTATTGTGATGTGAATATTAGCGTCTTGTGAAGATTCATTTATCAAACTGGCGCAATTCAGATAACGAAAGATGTCACGTGTTTATGAGTTACGCTTCACTGATGTTCACTCATTTAATAGAGCTGGGATTCTATCTAACGAGGTCTGCGAAGCCCTTAGAATGGCAGAAACTGAAAAAATTAATACGTCGGCAGCCGTTTGTTTGATATGCGGCCGCGGTAGTGAGCACGCGGTACGAGGAGAGAGCGGCTCCGGTGTACTCTGGGTGATTGTCAGCGAGACGCGTGATTGGCGGACGACGTGCGGACTGGGAGAGGGGTGGGTGGAGAGGAGGGGGCGATGGCCGCCGTCCAGGCTACTGCTCAAAATAAACATTGGCCTTCCGTCTCGCTTGCCGCGCAGCAATGAGTTTGCATGTTGATTCAACATTTCAGCAGCTGCATCATTTCAGACGCGGCAAACGGCTCCGTGTCAACCCATCTGTGTTGACTCAGGCGTCGGCTGCGGCAAAGCAAACCGCAGGGAGCACGTCCGCCCACGGCCTGGACTCTTACTTTGTTCTTTCTGCAGGCTTTCCCAGTCCCACGGCAGTCGCTCCTCATTGCTATCTGCCAACCATCTCCTGGTCCGTACCTTACTTTCACTTCTTTCTAAACCTATATCAGTACTTTACGGAACACTGGCAAGCGCGTAGCAGAGGGTACTTTTTAATTAGAACATGTCAAGGTCTCTTCCGATTACTTGCACGGTCGGAACAAGGGAAGACCCTATGCAAATTGTCATCTGCGTAATTTTTTCTGCAGTGTCTGAACAGGATCAAAACGATAGGGATTGAAGTATATTTCTGCAGGGACCGGTAAAAATACCTTCCGCATTTCGAAAGACAGTTACAAGCACATAAATAAAAACACAGACAACAGACTTTTATTTGTGAACAACGAATACTATGCCGTTTTACGTCAGCTGATTTTAAAGATTATGTCAGTAAATGGCGTTCTCCATTGTTGACACATTTACGAAGCTTTTTCTGGAAGTTGTTCAAAGTTTTGTCATTTAGACAAGAATGGTAGCCACTTTCTGCGTAGCTGCTCTTTAGGACTTGCAGGATTGTGTGGCGATTTTTAGGAGGGAAGGAAGGAAGATTTGGTTTAACGCCCGTCGACATCGAGGTCATTAGAGACGTAGCACAAGCTCGGATTGTGTCAAGTATGGGAAAGGAAATCGGCCTGCCCTGTCAAAGGAACCATCCTGGCATTTGCCAGGAACGATTTAGGGAAATCACGGAAAAACTAAATCTGGATGGCCGGAAACGGGTTTGAGTAGTCGTCCTCCCGAAAGCGAGTCCAGTGCGTACCACTTTGCCGCCTCGCCCGGTGGGGCGATTTTTGTACACTTGAGTTTTGAAATGTCCCCTAAGGAAAAAAATACAAGAAGATAAATAGGGTGACCTTAGGGGCCAGGCATGTCTCCTCCCGGCGGGCCGGCGAACCAGGTATTCCGTGATCGAGAGTCAGCAACGCTAACCACAACGCATAAATGGCTTTCCGAAGTAAACGTGGTCGTACTTCTATTGAAGCAGATCAACAAGGATGACACTCCAAAACGGGAACACGAAAATGCCCAATATCGCTTTAGACTATTACCGAGTACAAAGGTGTCTGACACAGGTCACATCGTAGGCGTACCGAAGAAATTCGAAACATGTCTGTGAACGTACGCTTTCGGAATTTTTAACAACAGCAATCAAAGCAGTTGGTGGAACCCGGTAGCCCTGCATAAAGAAAGCGATCTACAGTCATCTGCTGGAACATGTATGGCTTTTATGTTAACATCTCACAACAGAAGCCAGTTTCTAGCATACAAAACGCATTTTTTTCTCGCCAGAATGAATGGAAAAAATGCGTAATGAGAGGCCTGGATTGCGAAAGGACCAAGTCATATTTCGTTAGGGGAATGAAAGATGCCTTAGCAACGTGTAAACTGAAGGACTGAAATAATAATTGGTGTAACATTTAATCTATTCAATACGTTTGGCCCTCTGAACAATTCGCAACTAAACACTGTCGTTGTTGTAAAGCGTTTTGGGTTACGTGAGAAGAGATTTGGCTCTGGGTACCACGATATGTCTATTATTGTTTGTTCTAGCATCTGGTCACGCTTGTGAAATTGATAAGACGAGAATAGTAACATGACTAACGTGAAAGTGATAACCACCTGAACTGCTTTGAACAATACTTTCACTATCTGGATTGACAATAGTCGACAGACATTGACGGAGCTCTAAATCGTAATAACTTGTCAACAGCAGCTCCACTCGTTCTCCGTAGAAAATCGTGCACCTTCAGTCACGTTGACAGTGTTACCGCTATTAAACTTTTGTTGATTGTGATTACTTCATTTATACGGTTGCTTGAACATCAGCCTATCCAGTTAATCTTGCAGGAAAGTGTCTCCACGAGGAAAGTACAGAATAGAAAGTGTCCGGCACTTCCTGTCATCCACGGAAGCACCGCTGATAATGGTTCTCCCGGCATTATTCGTATCTCACTCCTTTCTTCTTATGAAACACTGCTATTTACCAGGCTCAGTAATGAGGCCAGTTACAATTTTCTTCTCTCTCTCTAACTGAATGAAAAGGAAGTGAGTAAACAGAAAAAACATAATTAGGTTTGACAGGACTTTCACTGACCTGTAAGGGGACCACATCTCCTTCCCAGGGCGCAGGCAGCTTTACGGTGTACGGTGGAGGTTACTTCTGTACCCCTAGAATGTCACTCCTCCCCATTCCCGTTTCATTCGCGAATGACTGTACGTAGACCTCCACAACAATTTTAATTGCTCTGATTCTCTCGTAGGGATCATATCGCGACACGTATATGGAGCACGATGTATGATGTTGCCTGATTCTACTTGTACGCTCTCTGAATTTTAACAGCATCTCCAGAATGTTTTGAAGAAAAGTCTATGCAAATTTAGTTCTTTATCTTACAATAAAAGCAACGAAGCGTTGACGCCTGTCGCTATTTAATTGGACTAAAATATAAAAATGCAGCAAATGAAGCTGGTTAAAGGGAATAGAGACTTCAAAAATTGATACTGATAGACAGCTCAAAATTGGCAAATCAGGAATGCCAAAGAATAAAATTATAAACTTTAGAAGAATGCAAGACCATAGGAAGAAAAGATAATGCTTACACAGCCGGCCGAAGTGGCCGCGCAATTCTAGGCGCTGCAGTCTGGAACCGCGAGACCGCTACAGTCGCCGGTTCGAATCCTGCCTCGGGCATGGATGTGTGTGATGTCCTTAGGTTAGTTAGGTTTAACTAGTTCTAAGTTCTAGGGGACTAATGAACTCAGAAGTTGAGTCCCATAGTGCTCAGAGTCATTTGAACCATTTGAGCGATGCTTACACAAAAATTAAATTAATTTTTGGCGAAAAGATAAGAGGTTACATGAGTATCAGGATGTCAGATGGCAGACAGTGTTAAGTAAGAAGGGAAGGCAGAAATATTGAAGGAATACGCAGAAGGGCTATACAATAGAAAACTAATTTGTTGAGACTATCCTGGAAAGGTAGGAGGAAGCATAATGAAAATGAGGTGGGAGATATGACACTGTGAGATTATTGCCATTGTAAGGTGTCAGGCAAATCCAACACCTTCCATGAAAACCCTGACATGATAAGCAAATCCAGTAGTATGTCACATACCTCCGAATAAATCGTGACATTAAATTAACCAAAGTAATACGAGTAACGAGTGAGCAAATGGAATACCACAGACTAACACAAGAATGCCTAAATGCATGTCATACCTTCCCACCGTGGGACAGACGCAGTTCCGAGGGGAGAAACGAGAACAGAAGCCGAGAGCAGAACCGTGTTAAACTAAAAGGCCCTACGATAAGGGACGGACACCCACGTTGCCAGCTAACCGCTAGGACCACCCCCAGCTCATGTTAAAAGCTAGAGCCCTCCAGAAGAACAGTATAGATCTTACGATAACACTAAAAGGGCCACCCCAGCTGCAAGTTTTAGCGTGAGACTTTTTCGCGTCTCTGTTACGTTGCATACTTTAAAAACATTGCCCCACCACGAAAAGTATAACGTTTCTCATTGGATAGACAGAATTTTTGTAGGTGGAGCTTAAGGTTAACATTGAGACCCTGATTGGTCAGATGAAAACACAGCCAGATAGTTTTTTTAAACCAACTTCGGTAAATTGTAGTAAGGAGAGGTTAGGAGGGAGTTGCTTCCGAGATGGCGAGGTGAGTGGAGCTGTGCTGCCCGCCGCTCCCTGGCGAACACCGACAAGGTAATGAACGCACGCGATGCCGCATAACAGTGCATAAAGCTTCACTCAGAACTGCAGAAGTCTCATCTGTTACACCCCCTTTTTGCGTAATACTAGTGTCGATCGTCAATTAAAGCTCATGGCGTTCACATTTGCCACTTGAAGTAAAAATCTGAAAAGCGATGATTTTTCTGTTATATAGTTATTGAGAAGCCACATCTGCCACTGTAATTTACGACAAGTTAGATGAGTAATTAAAGATAATTGAGGGTCACAGTAGACCATTTTGATAGTTTTCTCTTTTGTGAAACTTAATTTAAACCTAGATTATAGATGTGATATGGCATAGGTCATCCTTCGCTCCATTGTAGACCTTGGAAACCCATTCAGGGGGTATTCGTTCACATTTTTGTTGAACGCAGTTGGTTTTTACCATCCTGTATTAAAACATTTCCTTTTATCAATAGTGCAATTTATAAACAATGTTTTGTGAGTAGAATAAAATTTCCAATGGTAAACTTAACTGCTTTTTAGACGTTATTTTACCAGCTAAAAATAGGAAAGCCTTAAACCCCTTCCACTAAATTTAGTTAGTATTAAGATTCTTTTACAGGGAGTGCAGTGGAGCTGACGCTGAAACCATTAAGTATTTGGTTATATCATCGCTAGTCTCACTGAACTCTTCTGAACTCTACGTGTCATGTGTGGTCTAGCGTCTCCTTAGCAGCAACAGGTCCCAGGTTCAAACTAGTCAATTCCCTAAAAAACACGCTCAGAGCGTCGTTGCGCGAAAGTGGTAGGGAGACACGATATTGAACAAACAGACACCACGCAGAATGTTAAAAAATGGTGACCCTGCGAGGATGGTAAAATACCATGATTGAAAGTCGACCACATGCCTAATTAGGTCAGAAAAATATCCTGTTAAAAATTTTCGTAATAAAAAAAATGTATTTTGAAAGGCATAAATAGTTGAAAACAGTAGCTGCAGTGATAGATAGTGAGACATTCTAGCAGAGACAATAGCATAATTAAATTATGAATTTTAAAAATTGTTAGAATTATGTTTTCTCCTCAATGCAAGCGCATAGGTGGCGGATACATCGTTGACAAGTTGGTTCTGACCCAACAAGTAAGCGAATGGATTGTCAGTCTTGGGTATAATAAGTGTCAAGTCGTGTGAACAAAAAGTTTATGAAACGCGTGAGATCGTATGAGCGCATGTTGACTCGAAGTAGGGCGCGTGAATTGCTTTTAAAACTGAACATAAGGTATTCGGAAAGATTAGCAATGGCAAATCGAGATCTTGACCGAATTGAGGTAGACACCCAGCATGAAAATGGACAGAAAGTAGAGGACAGTACAACAGACGATGCAGTATCGCGAGAAATAGGACATATAACGCACCATAACGAGGATAATGTACGCCAAGGCATAGAAAACGTAAGTCAGCATACGACAGAGGAGCAGGAAAGTAGAGAGACAGTCGATGAGGATTCTAACTTGCATCTTGAATACGTAGAACCCATAGTACAAGTAATCAGAGCTCCCTCACCACAGAGTACAAGGAATGTGACCAGAAACGTGTCACAGCACAGTTCAATGCAATCGGTTGCGAACCAACACTTGGGCGAAAACACAGAGCGTAGGACATCGGAAGAAAACGCAATAGGACCCACCAATCTGGCAGAATTATTACAACAAATTACGGAAACCTCGACAAGGCAAAATAAAGACATAGCGAACCAAATTCAAATCCAGAATGCAGAAACCACGAGACAAATGCGTGCGATTAAAGAACAAAACAAAAAAATTCAGTTACACCTAAGTCATATTGAAGACTAGGCAAAAGAATCTCGAGAAGTGATAGGAAACTTAATAACAGGTCTTAATCAATTGAGAACAGACATTGACAAGGTACAAGCGGACGTACAAACATTGCGTAATGACATTCAGGACGAGATCAAAACATTGCGTAACAACACCCAGGGAGAAGTCAAGAAACTAGAGAAACAGATAAACGAAATTACTAGACAAGCAGCAGGTACAGCGCGTGAAGTTGTTGAAAACAGTGTGTTACACAAACGTATCACAAAAGCAGCGCTGAAAAGATATGATAACAGCATAGTCAAAATAGAAGCGCAAACGAGGCGACAATTTCAGAAATTGCGAACAGAGTTGTTGCAAACCATTGAAGAGCGTAGTGAACAGGATCGAACAAGCACAGAGTCTGCAACCACATCCGTATCTATAACAGCACCGGAAAAACAAGCAATTAACGAAGATATTACGCATTTGCGATTCCAATCACAGGCGGAAAGTAACATACGTGAAATCAGACAGCCTGCACAGCAACAAACACGTTTCGTAATTCTTGATGAACAAACGTCATCACAGACACATGCGGAACCACAAATGTATGTTTCAAGACAGTTTGAATTGTGCAATGAAGCAGCAAGGTTAGCCAGACAAGATACCGAACCAATACCTGACAATGGAAAGCCAGGTCGCGAAGAGTACAGTGCAATGCATTCAGCTACACGTTCACAACCGATGGAAGAAAATTATTGCGTACCACTCCAACGATACTACGCAAGGGTAGGCGAAAGTTACAGTGGACAATATCCAATGGATCTACTACAACCGGAAAGAACGACGGGAGAAATGATCAGAAACAAAAGTGGCGAAGAATCGCGAATTTCATATGGAACTATGACGAAGTACGACAACGATCATTTCCTCACAGTAAGAAAATTTCAACACTTTCAAGAAGGAAACTCATTACATCCACGAACTTTTATTGATCAATTCTGAGTAGGATTACCAGAACACTGGACGCTAGCACACAAATTAGACTTTATATGTGCACACATGTCAGGAACAGTCGCAGAAACCATGCAGAATGTTGCAGCGACATGCCGATCGTACGAAGATTTCAGAGAGAAGTTTCTCTCACGATACTGGTCCAGCGAAGCACAGAACTGAGTGAAGTACGAATTATTACAGAACCCATATTTTGAAAATTCAGGAGAGAAGAGTCCCGTGAAATTTTTCGAATTAATGGCAAAGAAAAATCACTGCTTAGATGTACCAAACAGTGACGGAGAGTTGATTAAATTATGCGCGATGAAGCTACCATTGAAATACCAGCAATCATTAGTAGGTCGCGGAGGCAATGACGTCGAAGCATTTAAAGGTATTCTAAGGGAACTAGAGTTTATATCTTCGGAAGATGACGCAAGAAAAAGACGAAGCGCACGTGAAAACGAAAGCTAAAAGCAGTGGAATCCACAAGACACAGTACGAAGAAACAATAATTACGCACCATGTGATAACTTCGCACCAAGAAACGACAATAGATTTCAACAAAGAACCGATTATGGATTTAGAAGAGAATATGGCAATAACTATAAATCACCGAGGAACGGCAACAACTATTACAGAGAGAATAACGACAACCGGAACGGGTACTGGAGAACCAATAGACCGACAAATTATCAACAAAGAAACCACTATCAACAAGCTGAACAAGAAAAGAGAATACAGATAGAAGAGGAGGAGGTAAGACCACCAAACCGCGATAAACGTTCGTATTGACAGCTAAGCACCCATGCCAAAGAGAATGCAGCACCTTGAACAGAGAAGTAAAAATCTTATCACGAGAAGAGAAGAAGGAAGAAACAAATCCGCAGGGACCAGATGAAAACGAAGACAAGAAAATAACAATATCGTGTTGGGACGAAATTAATTGGGAGAATACCGACGAGGAAGATGAATTACCAGAGGCATGCACAACGAATGTAGAAGGAAAGGACGAAGTAATGAGTATTGCAGGGCTATTTGAGATGGAAACCAGGGAAAGTGAATTCAATGAGGATAACGCGCAGTTGACAGAAGTTGAAAATAAGTTACGAGTGGGCACACAACCCAACGTATATAATGAAGGAAGTTATGAAACGATAATTAGAGCATTTAGATGCGATTATGTGGAAGTAGCGACGAAGAAGGCGAAGATAGAGGATGAGAAAAAAGTAGAGGATGTTGAAGAAAGCGTAAATGAAGGAAGAAATAGAGAAGAGGAAATAAAAGAGAGAGAAGTAGCAGTCGAAGCTTATCCTACAGAAAGTTCGAATTCACAAGGGAAATTCCTAAAAAGACTCATGTATGATTCAGTGGAGGATTCGTTGATGCAAGAAGAAGAACAGAACCAACCCTTTCAAATTCAACCAATTGTGAAGGCCATGGTAAAGCATATCCCAGTCAATATTGTAATTGATAGCGGAAGTGAACTGACTACGATCTCAGAAAATTTATTCATGCAGTGTAATGCCAATGAGGAATTGCCAGTTCCGAAAACACGTAAGATTAAAGTAAGAGGTCCTATTAGAAACAATGTTGCGGAAGTTACGAGACAAACAAGGTTAACTCTTTCGTGTCAAGGTCAAAAGATCGAAGCCAACTTCGTGATTATACCTAAACTAACTGTAGATTTGATTACAGGTGCAGATTTTTTAAATGAGAGACGAGCGATAATAGATATGGGGAAAGGTAGCGTAACATACGGGAATGTCACACTTCTCTTTGAGCAAAAGCTAAAATTAGAAGAAATACCAGTTATAAACAAACAATTAAGAATGACGCGAGATAAAGAGGATGAAGAATTAGAATGGTATGCACAAAAGGGGAATCGCCTCAACTCATGTTAGAAGTCCATAAAGAAATCGACGAAAAATTGCAAGAAGTTCAAGGTATTGCGGAACACAGTAAAAGAGAATTAGAGGGTATTTTACGAGATAAAGCAGAGGTATTTTTACCTAAGACTGGCAGTATTAAACATCTTCAGTACAAGTTTGAAGTAAAACAGCACAAACCATTTAGAGTGCCACCCTATACAATCCCATTAAGCTACAGGAATAAAGTAATCCAGGAGATATCTAAAATGTTAGATGACGATATTATTGAACCAGCTACCTTCACATATAACAACCCGCTCCATATTGTACAAAAACGAGATGGGAGCATCAGGTTAGTGCTTGATTCCAGACAGATCAACACAATCATAATCACTGAGACAGATCACTCAGAAAAATTAGAGGAATTGATACAAAACTTCCACGGTGCTAAGATATTTTCATCAATTTATTTACAGAGTAGTTTCTGGCAAATAGAATTGGCCCCAGAATGTAGAAAATTTACAGCATTTATCGTATTCGGTAGATGTTACCAGTTTAAACGATTGCCATTTGGTTTAAACATATTAGCAGCAGCGTTTATTAGGGGATTTAATACTATACTCAGTCCTAAAATTTTACAAAAAATTACTTGTTATGTTTATGATGTGATTATAGTAGAACCCTCTTGGGAACATCACAACGACACATTAAATCAGTTTTTACAGATCATGAAAGAGCATGGGGTCACAGTAAATGTAACAAAATCCAAATTTGGATAGCGAGAGGGCAAATTTCTAGGACACATAATTTCCGAGAAAGGGGTAATGCCCGACCCAGAAAAACTAACGGCAATCAAAGAATTCTGTACTCCATATAATAAGAAAACTCTCAGAGGATTTCTAGGTCTCACCGGATTCTATAAAAAAATTATTTGGATCGACTCTCACGCAACACCACGCCTATGTGCATTGACTGGAAAAAACACGCGATGGGTATGGGATCGACAAACCAATGAAGAATTTTTAAGAGTGAAAAACGCACTAACAACAGCATCGATTTTAGCACATCCTGATCTAACACAAAATTTTTGTATGGCCACTGATAGCGCGAAAACAGGTTTAGGAGTTGTTTTATTCCAAGAATACGAGCAGGCAGGGCTAAGATCATATAGAACAATTGCATTTGCCAGTCGGGTACTCACAAAAAGCGAGAAAAACTATTCAGTCACGGAGCTGGAAGCATTGGCCATTGTATGGGGCTTCCAACGTTTTCGATACTTCCTATTTGGAAGAAAAACAAAAGTATACACTAACCACAAAGCATTAGAATTTCTGTTATCCGTCAAACTAACTCATGGGAGGTTAGCCAGATGGATGTTAATACTACAAGAATTTGACTTCACTATTACACACATACCAGGACCAGCGAATGTATTAGCAGATGCTTTATCACGATGTCCACAGGGTGCATCCAATAACATAGATTTGGAAGCAGCAGAAGACCAGTTTACAATGTGCTATATGAAACAAGTATCTTTCGAAAACTACATTACGACAGCATTGAAAAACATAGGCGAAGAACAGGACAAGGATCCCGAAATACTAGGAATCAAACACAAGTGGAGAAGTAAGGATTTTCCAGACATTTAACAGCACTATCTTGTAAAAAACAATGTTTTATTTTTTAGACGAAATGTTGCAACGAATGAATGGTTAATTTATATCCCAGATGAACTAACTAATAAGTACATATGGTATACACATTTAAGTAATGGCCACTTTGGACCAAAGAAATGCTTTTTAAAAATAAAACAAACAAGCCATTTTCCTAATATGGAAAGACGAATTAGAATAGTATTAGTCAAACGCAAAAAATGTATGAGTGCTAAACACGTCACTTTCCAAACCAAACCACCTATGTTTCCAATAATCCCTAAAAGATTAGAACAAATAGCTGCAACAGATTTGATGGGGCCCTCCCATGCACAAAAAATGGATATATTTTCATGTTTGTCGTTTTGGAACTTACTGCTAAATATGTTACCTTGACACCATTAAAACGGGCAACAGGTCTTACTATAAGTAAAGCATTTAGACAAGATTTTCTCACACAAGTAGGTCAAGTGGAACGAATAATTTCAGATAATGGCCCACAATACAAATCAGTGCAATGGCAGAACACGTTAAAACAACACAAAATAAATCTCATCTACATACCTAAGCACAAACCTAGCGTAAATCCAGCAGAATGATCTATGAAGGACATAGGCACTTAATGCCGATTATATGCAGGCAAAAGACACAACACTTGGGATTTATACCTTAAATATTTTCAAGAAGTAATAAATGAAATGCCACATAGCACTACACTACTACCTCCAGTTACTGTACTTAAAAATATTGAACCCCCAAACATAACCAGAGAAAATGTTAGATTTCCTATTGTACCACATAGACAGCACAAACAAGTCATAGCAACAGCACTCTCCAACATCATAAAGGCAGCTATTAAAAGAAAAGAAAGAGGAGATAAAACAGCAATTAAAAGAACATTCTCAGTCAGACAGAAAGTATTTGTAAAAACACACCATCTCTCAAGCAAACAGAAACACAAAATACATAAGTTTTATGCTGCATACAAAGGACCTCTCATAATTAGCCGAATTGCTCATGATAATGCTGTGGAACTAATGAACCCAAAAACAGGCAAAACCTTAGGACTTCACCATGTGAGCCATATCAAAAAGTTTGAAGATTAACTTTATTACTGGTAAACAATCAGCACAATATTTCAATATTATGTTGCATATAAGATCGTCAGGAGAAAGAAGAATGAAGAGAGAGAAAGGAGGGAAAAAGAAAGTAGTTTCAATAAAAACAAAAACAAAAATCACACCAATAGTACCATAGATTAAGGTGAAGGCATAAAGCGTAGATAGTCTAACAGCATGAAATACTAAAATGCTATACACCACGACACTACACAAAAATAAAAAACGAATTTGAGGATTCTGGTAGACATTAAGACTCAAAATATCTTAGAATTGTAACATGGAAAGGGCGCCGAAATTTGTAAAGCTTTTAAGAAGGCGTAAAACAATGTAGGTATTAGACATATGTTAGATGATTATAAGTAAAACTTTTTGTAAGAACCATTGTAAAAACTCCAGCAAGGATGAGATGCAGTGACCCACAAGTTGCAACACGAGAAGTATCAAGAAAGTAAAGGACGTAATTAGCAAGACACGATTCCTACAAGGCAGAAGCATCAAGAGAAGGGAAAGGATAGCGAGACCAACAGAAGGCCCTTGTAGTCGAAGTGGGCAGTAAATAAATCTACTGCCAAGCTGAACCACAGGGTGGTGGAAACCTGCTGCGACAGAACACAGAACCACACAGTGGCGGAACCCTGCAGAGACACGACACCACACCAAACGCCAGGAGGGTCTCCGAATGCCCCAACTCAGTGGAGCGAGCAAAAAATGGCCCGACGAGAAGACCGCTTGGGCAAGCCACCACTTTTGTAAACTAGTCGTCTGCGAAGTATTACAACGAAAAACGACCGCTTTCAGCGACACATAACGATGACTTTCACGCATACAAAGCCAGTAAACCACGAGATTGTGCACTCAGAGCTCTATTCCATTATGAGACCTCCACAACAGCAACACACACTTGCAAAGCCACCAAGGAATGACGAACAAAGTTGTACATCAAATACTTGCCCACATCCATCTCGCTCAAGTCCACCACCTTCGTGCAAATAAATTCGCCAACCTCATGCTTAAACATTCATAGGATTGTGTGATTGTGTGAAATGAAATTATGTGATGTAGGAATTGTGCAAAAGAAACGTGTGAAAAACTAAATAAGTTAAGCACACTAGACACCTAATAAACTACAAAATAACAGTCATTGACTATGGACTTAAGTAAAAAATAGACTATCGATAAAAATAAGTCATTAGTTCTGAAATGGACAGTATATAAAGAACAAAAGTAACGCATAATAAACACTAAAACTATATGCCACTTATTTTCTCCTCATAAAAATAAAAGAATAACTATATTTTACTTATTTTCTCCTTATAAAAACAAAGAATAAAAAATTATCTTGTTGGATGTTTTCCCTATTTTATTAACATTTGTACCATTTGTTAGGATAATATCTCAATACTTGTGTATGTATATTTCTTTGTCAAAGCAATTCTTGCAAATAATTCTTATTTGTTATTGTAACAATGTTCGAATGAGTGTCTAGAAACAAAAACATTTTACTTGTACATGATATTTAGAAAATGTGTTAGGAATAGATTTTACTTAATTACTACATTTATAAAAATAATATTTCTAAGAAAATCGATGTGAAAGACTATTCACTTTCGATAACAAACTTCTTAAAAAACAAACTTCACAATTAAATAAAGAAAGAAAATAATTAAAAAATAATAATTATAATACAATAAAAATATTCTTCCGTTGTCAATATAAACATATTTTTGATAATAATGTGGAAGAGTATAAAAATATAAATTAGTAATACAAACTAGCATAGAACAAAATAACATGGCTGAGCAGTAGGCAACAAAATTTAGATAACAATAACTTTTGACTGGCTTCGACAACGATTCAATCATTGCCTAACTTCAGTACAAAAATTAAGTTCGAAGGGTGGTGACATGTAAGGTGTCAGGCAAATCCAACACCTTCCATGAAAACCCTGACATGATAAGCAAATCCAGTAGTATGTCACATAGCTCCGAATAAATCGTGACATTAAATTAACCAAAGTAATACGAGTAACGAGTGAGCAAATGGAATACCACAGACTAACACAAGAATGCCTAAATGCATGTCATACCTTCCCACTGTGAGACAGACGCAGTTCCGAGGGCAGAAATGAGAACAGAAGCTGAGAGCAGAACCGTGTTATGCTAAAAGGCCATACGATAAGGAACGGACACCCACGTCACCAGCTAACCGCTAGGACCACCCTCAGCCCATGTTACAAGCTAGAGCCCTGCAGAAAAACAGTATAGATCTTATGATAACACTAAAAGGACCACATCAGCTGCAAGTTTTAATGTGAGACTTTTTCGCGTCTCTGTTACGTTGCATACTTTAAAAATATTGCCCTACCACGAAAAGTATACCGTTTCTCATTGGATAGACAGAATTTTTGTAGGCAGAGCTTAAGGTTAACATTGAGACCCTGATTGGTCAGATGAAAACACAGCCAGATAGTTTTTTTAAACCAACTTCGGTAAATTGTAGTAAGGAGAGGTTAGGAGGGAGTTGCTTCCGAGATGGCGAGGTGTGCGGAGCTGCGCTGTCCCCCGCACCCTGACGAACACTGACAAAGTAATGAACGCATGCGATGCCGCATAACAGTGCATAAAGCTTCACTCAGAACTGCAGAAGTCTCATCTATTACACCCCCTTTTTGCGTAGTACTAGTGTCGATCGTATATTATAGCTCATGGCGTTCACATTTGCCACTTGAAGTAAAAATCTGAAATGCGATGATTTTTCTGTTATATAGTTATTGAGAAGCCACATCTGCCACTGTAATTTACGACAAGTTAGATGAGTAATTAAAGATAATTGAGGGTCACAGTAGACCATTTTGATAGTTTTCTCTTTTGTGAAACTTAATTTAAATCTAGATTATAGATGTGATATGGCATAGGTCATTCTTCACCCCATTGTAGAACTTGGAAACCTATTCAGGGAATATTCGTTCACATTTTTGTTGAACGCAGTTGGTTTTTACCATCCTGTATTAAAACATTTCCTTTTATCAATAGTGCAATTTATAAACAATGTTTTGTGAGTAGAATAAAATTTCCATTGGTAAACTTAACTGCTTTTTCGACGTTATTTTACCAGCTAACTAAAAATAGGAAAGCCTTGAACCCCTTCCACTAAATTTAGTTAGTATTAAGATTATTTTACAGGGAGTGCAGTGGAGCTGACGCTGAAATCATTAAGTATTTGGTTATATCATCGCTAGTCTCACTGAACTCTTCTGAACCCTACATGTCATGTGTGGTCTAGCGTCTCCTTAGCAGCAACAGGTCCCAGGTTCAAACTAGTCAATTCCCTAAAAAACACGTTCAGAGCGTCGTTGCGCGAAAGTGGTAGGGAGACACGATACAGAACAAACAGACACCACGCAGAATGTTAAAAAATAGCGACCCTGCCATGATGGTAAAATACCATGATTGAAGGTCGACCACATGCCCAACTAGGTCAGAAAAATAACCTGTTAAAAATTTTTCGTAATAAAAAAAATTTTTTTTGTAAGGCATAAATAGTTGAAAACAGTAGCTGCAGTGATAGATAGTGAGACATTCTAGCAGAGACAATAGCATAATTAAATTATGAATTTTAAAAATTGTTAGAATTATGTTTTCTCCTCAATCCAAGCCCATAGTTGGCGGATACATCGTTGACAATTTGGTTCTGACCCAACTAGTAAGTGAATGGATTGTCAGTCTTGGGTATGACAAGTGTCAAGTCGTGTGAACAAAAAGTTTATGAAACGCGTGAGATCGTATGAGCGCATGTTGACTCGAAGTAGGGCGCGTGAATTGCTTTTAAAACAGAAAATAAGGGATTCGGAAAGATGTCAGGGGAGGGCCGTTTTGCGACAGTTCTGACCCATGCGTATCGTATGAAGTAGGCAAACCTAGATTTAGAGCATTTGTGAGTTTCAGATAATTTTTAATCAAGTTGGGTGAAAAACTCTGAAATTCTGAAATTAGCATGGATAAAATACAGAGAACCAAAGATTATCTACTACTTTTACAGATATCTGACTACTGTTTTAAGAGCCGAATGACGTGAAAGATACTGTGTAGCTGGTCCAGGCGGAGGTTCGTGTCCTCCCTCGGACATGGGTGTGTGTGTTTGTCCTAAGGATAATTTAGGTTAACTAGTGTGTAAGCTTAGGGACTGATGACCTTGGCAGTGTTAAGTCCCATAAGACTTCACACACATTGAAAGAGAGGCGCTGGTTCAGAAGAGAATGAGAGATGTTCGTAGAATATTCCCATTGGTATTCAAACTACAAATTGACAAGTGGTAGAGGAAACCAAGGAAATATTCAGAAAGAGGATTGAAGTTTAGACGTGAGAAATAAAAAGTCTGAGGTTTTCCGATGGCATTATAATCCTCTCAGAGACGGCAAAGGGCCTGAATAGCAATTGAACGAAATGTATAATGTTTAAAATGAGGTTATGAGGTAAACATCAAGAAACGTGAAATAGATATAATGGAATATAGCCGAATTTAGCCGATAGCTGACACTAAAAGTAACAGACGAACTTTGCTATTTTGGAAGCAAAATAACTGTACATAACCCAAGTAGCAAGCACATAAAATCAGACAGTAGCAGCATCTAAAGCATTTCTCAAAGAGAGAAAATTATTAACATCGAATGAAAATTTAAATGCAAGGAAGATTCTTCTGAAGAAATGTCACTTCTGATGAACTGAAATATCGAATATAAACAGCTGAGACAAGAAAATAACGGAATCCTTAGAATTCTGATAATACAGAAAAGTGCTGAAGATTAGATGGGTGGATATGATAACTAAAACGGAGGTACGGGATGGAACTTGGGTGGATAGAAATGTATGTTACAAAATGACTAAAAGAAGGGATCTGTTGATAGGACACATACCCTACTGGCCATTAACATTGCTACACCACGAAGATGACGTGCTACAAACGCGAAATTTAACCGACAGGAAGAGGATGCTGTGCTATGCAAATGATTAGCTTTTCAGAGCATTCAAACAAGGTTGGCGCCGGTGGTGACACCTACAACGTGCTGACATGAGGAAAGTTTCTAACCGATTTCTCATACACAAACAGCAGTTGACCGGTGTTACCTGGTGAAACATTGTTGTGATGCCTCGTGTAAGGAGGAGAAATGCGTACCATCACGTTTCCGACTTTCATAAAGGTCGGATTGTAGCCTATCGCGATTATCGTTTATCGTATCGCAACATTGCTGCTCGCGTTGGTCGAAATCCAATGACTGTTAGCAGAATATGGAATCGGTGGGTTCAGGAGGATAACACGGAACGCCGTGCTGGATCCCAACGGCCTCGTATCACTAGCAGTCGAGATGACAGGCATCTTATCCGCATGGCTCTAACGCATCGTGCAGCCACGTCTCGATCCCTGAGTCAACAGATGGGGACGTTTGCAAGATAACAACCATCTGCACGAGCAGTTCGACGACGTTTGCAGCAGCATGGACTATCAGCTCGGTGACCATGGCTGCGGTTACCCTTGACGCTGCATCAGATTCAGGAGCGCCTGCGATGGTGTACTCAACGACGAACCTGGGTACACGAACGGCAAAACGTCATTTTTTCGGATGAATCCAGGTTCTGTTTACAGCATCATGATGATCGCATCCGTGTTTGGCAACATCGAGGTGAACGCACATTGGAAGCGTGTATTCGTATTCGCTACACTGGCGTATCACCCGGCGTGATGGTATGGGGTGCCATTGGTTACATGTCTCGGTCACCTCTTGTTCGCATTGACGGCACTTTGAACAGTGGACGTCACATTTCAGATGTTTTACGACCCGTGGCTCTACTCTTCATTCGATCTCTGCGAAACCCTACATTTCAGCAGGATAATGCACGACCACATGTTGCACGTCCTGTACGGGCCTTTCTCGATACAGAAAATGTTCGACTGTTGCCCTGGCCAGCACATTCTCCAGATCTCTCACCAACTGAGAACGTCTCGTGAATGGTGGCCGAGCAACTGGATCGTCACAATACGCCAGTCACTACTCTTAAAGACCTGTGGTATCGTGTTGAAGCTGCGTGGGCAGCTGTACGTGTACACTCCATCCAGGCTCTGTTCGACTCAATGCCCAGGCGTATCAAGGCCGTTATTACGGCCAGGGGTGGTTGTTCTGGGTACTGATTTCTCAGGATGTATGCATCCAAATTGCGTGAAAATGTAATCACACGTCCGTTCTAGCATAATATATTTGTCCAATGAATGCCCGTTTATCATCTGCATTTCTTCTTGGTGTAGCAATTTTAATGGCCGGTAGTGTACTAAGGAATCAAGGAAACGTCAATTTGTTAATTGAAGGAAGTGTGATAGTAACAATTATAGTGAGAGACTAAGGCCTGACTACGGTAAGCATGTTCATACAGATATACATCGCAGTAGCGATGTAGAGACAAGCGGCCTTCACAAGTTAGAGAGCTGAAAAAAAAACTGGTCTTCGCTTGGATACCAAACTAACAACAAAAACAGTAACAAATTAATTTCTATACAACTTTGTTTTGTTCTTACTTTTTTTACATATAACTATAATTAACTTAGGCAATGGCACATACAAAATAGGGGAAAAATGCAACACAAAGAAGGAGATGCGCGACAGAAACGAAAGTTGGTGTGTGTGTTTCTACACTTGAAAGATGATTTCTATTAATTTCGTACCAGTCGCGTAAAAGTGGCTCCAGTGGCGCCACTATGAGGGTGCGCATCAGGTTTGCTTTAATACACGCTGTAACGGTCGTGAGCATTAGATAGCTTTGAGATTGAACGTGGTGAGTTGATGATAAACAAGAATGTCTTTATGGCAACAAAGACGAAATTATCAACACGTCACGGAATTCGAACGAGGTCGTGTAACAGGACGATGTCAAGTTGGATTTTCCTCCTACGATATTGCAGAGAGACTTGGGAGGAACAGAGCCACTGCACATAATTACTGGCAGTGGTGGTCAGAAGAATTCACAGTCGCAAGAAGACAGAGATCTGGACGACCACGTGGTACTACCGAGAGGGAAGATTCTCGTGTTCGGCGTATGGCTCTGGCACATAACAGTGCGTCTGCAGCATCAATATGAATACCAGTTGACATCACAGTGACACAACGAACTGTTACAAATTGGTTACTTCAAGGGCAGCTCCGAGTCAAACGCCCCTGTGGCGTGCATTCCGCTTACCCCACACCACCGTCATTTGCGCCTTCGATCGTGTCAAGCAACATCTCATTGGAGGTCAGGATGGTCGTCTGTTGTGTTTCCTGATGAAAGATGGTTCTACCTCGGTGCCAGTGATGATCGTGTGTTCGTTAGAAGGAGGTCAGTTGAGGGCCTGTAACCAACTTGCCTGCATGTTAGACACACCGGACTCACACCACAAGTTGTGGTCTGAAGACAGCAAGGGCACTCTCACGGTTATCCCACACATCCTGACTGCAACTCCGTTCGTCAGTCTGGTGATTCGACCTATTGTGCTGCCATTCGTGAACAGTATTGCAGGGGGTGTTCTCCACCCACCTACATACCACCGATGTAACCCAACATGCTGTACAGAGTGTCTGCTTGTTGTCTTGGCCTACTAGATGACCAGATCTGTATTTAATCGATTACGTATGGGACATCAGTGGACGACAACTCCGTTCTTATTCACAACCAGTATTAACCATCCCTGTACTGACCGACAAAGTGCAACAGGCGTGGATCTCCATCCCACAGAGTGACATCCGGTATCTATACAACACAATGAACGCACGCCTGCATGCTTGCATTCAACAAGCTGGCAGGTACATCGGTTATTAATGTACCAGTATATCACATTCCCAATGACTTATCTTGTGCTTGCATTAACCTGTGACCTTGCAATGTTAATGACTTAAATACGCTACCTAAACAAATTTACTCCCGAAATTTCGTCACATTAATTGTTATTGATGTTGTGATTTTTTCCCGTCAGTGTAGATAAACAAAGAACAGGATTGGTCAAAAGTATATTGAAACTTGCAGTAAAATGTTTGTATTAATGGGTTTTAATTGACTTGGAAATGCATTTTCAGGTTAGAATCATCGACACGTTGCAGTGAGAAATTGTTAATTTGCACCTGAACTTTGTGTAGTCTTTTTACTCTTCATTTTTCACGTAAAGTACAATGTTCTCAACTGAAATGAGATAAATTTTCGGAAAGGCTCAAATTTTGGCAGTTGCGTCGTTTTTTATTATTTTTTTATTTATTTACTTATTTTTTCTTTTTTTTAGCTGCATGTCCCGTTGCTAAATTTTAGCGATAGCAAATACTATTTCACTTGTACCCAGAAGTAAGGAATGATGGATGACGTTAACAGCGCGGTTTGATACTACCGTACTAACTTCGTTTGACGTTAAGGTGCCGGACCTTGAGGCGGCTCTAGGCGCTTCAGTCTGGAACCGCGCAACCGCTACGGTCGCAGGTTCTAATCCTGCTTCGGGCATGGATGTGTGTGATGTCCTTAGCTTAGTTAGGTTTAAGTAGTTGTAAGTTCTAGGGGACTGATGACCTCAGATGTTAAGTCACATAGTGCTCAGAGCCATTTGAACCAATTTGACGTTATGGTCTCCGTTAGACAGGATTTTCCATTCTTGCTTTGTTGTAAGGGCAAGTGCCTAATAACAGTTTCGTTGCGGGAGGAAAATCATCTGGGCTGAGATTTTTTATAACATTTTATTGTTTCCTACGTTCATTGATCACTATGACGATACGTCTCGGTGTCCATAGGGAATGGAATGATCACGCAAGTCAGTCACTGAAGTTCTTTAGAATATCCTATACTAGAATGTATACAGTTTTTCCCAAACCTGTCTTCGTATGAGGCAGCTGAAAACCCACGAAAACGATATTTACAACGACTCTACCAGCTTTTAGGTCCATTGCATATAGTGAGGCTTCTAAAATAGCAAATAATTCATCCCAGAAAACAAAATAAAGCTGCTCTTGCTAGAAGTAGGCAAGCCCCCTGAGAAGCTTGGTACTTTTGGATCTTCTGTAAATATTTCATCCCAGACACTTCAAGAGCAATATAATTTACACAAGGTGACATCACTCGATTATGCCGTTGCTATACTAATTTCACTAGGCCGTTCTGAATAGTGAAATGTTATTAGATTTACATCGCATTTCTCCTGTAAAGAGGAAACTGATGTTGAAATAACGAATATCCCACAGTCATAGCGTGCAGTTTGATGGATGTTTGCGTTTACTGTAGTCAGGGCAGCCGCAGATTGATATTTTATAGACCATCCAAATGAAGATTGCACTAATTACACTGAATTAGAAGTAGTGCATGTTTTGCGTAATAGTGCACTCTTTTCCCGCCACACCAAGAGCGGTTCCACCTGCTCACGTAGGTTTACATTTATGAAGGCTTGCCAGTTTAAAGAAATGTGAGGATTTTTATGCGTATGAACTATAGAGTTTGCGAGCAAATGCAGATCTGAGAAACGTGACGTTTACGCTGGAGGAAGTTCAGTGAAGGACGTGACCACTCGCTGGGTCCATCTCGTTTATTTGCGTTCTCAGGCCGTTTACGGACCAGGAGTTTCAGTGCTACGGATTGCCTCAAGAGACGCAAAATTCGGTTCTGTACCTGAATTCAACTCAGCGCCACCAAAAGTGTATCGCCATGCGCTGCCCAGGCCTGGGGTCTCGCCACTAATTGGAAACTGAAGTGGCCGTCTAGCGGAAACAGCCACTTGCGAGGGTCGACCTCTGTCACGTTTGCAGGACTTTCAGCTAGAATTTATTCCGGTGCCTGAGAACATTCAGAAAAACAGGTACAGATACGTCCCTCCAAACGTTCTCATCAGTTCCTGCTTTCTTACTGCCCAAACTATCATATTTCGTAATATTAACACTACGTGAAGCCTCAGAGAAAAGATACAAAGGTACAAAGGTAGTCTATAAAAATAAATAAATAAATATTTTATATTTTATTGGAACAGAACGTTACAGAACAAAACATTGACTCTCAAACCATAAAGGCTAACATGCGTAATTATTACTCAAAAAGTGTATACTTAGGATTGATAGTGCCATATTTTGTTCTCTTAAATAGATTAAAAGTCTTTCACCATTGGTTTAGAAGTCTTCAGAAATCTATACTATACTGTCGTTCAGCACGTAATATAACTGCTTTTAGTTCACACATTGAGTTTCCTCGCAAACCTATCTCTTCAACAGCTTTTGTCCCCCTGCTCCCCTCTTCAAAATAAGGCCTTTTGTGTAATGTTGACCAGTCACTTCTGTCGTGTCGTCCTATATAACATCGTGGGTAGAGGGATTATTGCGGACGAATCCAGGTTTTATGGTTAAATATACTGAAGGAAAAAATCGCGACACCAGAAAAATAGTTAATGTAGAGTAATGTAATTTTTAGCATACGTTTGTCTTGGTATGCATATACCGACAAGCCAAAGCATAATGACCACTGCCAACCGCGACTTTGGATGTAACCTGGTAGCGTTGCGGGTACCTGACGCGGTAACAAAAGTATGTAATGGAGCAGAAACGGTTGAGGATTCACCCTAGCGAAGATATGGGCTGCAAATGAGGAAATCCATTGACATAAGCGACTATGACAAAGGGTAGATTATTATTACGAAGAGCATGTGGACGTGTATCTCGAAAACGATGAAGCTGATCGAATGTTCACTTGCTACTGTCTTGAGCATCTGCAAAAAGAGGTAGAAGGACAGTAAAACTAACACTATTCTGAAAGTGGCAGGGGTAAAATACAGGGAGCGAAAGGCTATTTACAATTTGTATAGAAACCAGATGGCAGTTTTAAGAGTCGAGGGGCATGAAAGGGAAGCAGTGGTTGGGAAGGGAGTGAGACAGGGTTGCAGCCTCTCCCCGATGTTATGCAATCTGTATATTGAGCAATAAGTAAAGGAAACAAAAGAAAAATTCGGAGTAGGTATTAAAATCCATGGAGAAGATATAAAAACTTTGAGGTTCGCCAATGACATTGTAATTCTGTCAGAGACAGGAAAGGACTTGGAAGAGCAGTTGAACGGAATGGACAGTGTCTTGAAATGAGGATATAAGATGAACATCAAGAAAAGCAAAACGAGGATAATGGAATGTAGTCGAATTAAGTCGGGTGATGCTGAGGGAATTGGATTAGGAAAAAAGGCCCTTAAAGTAGTAAAGGAGTTTTGCTATTTGGGGAGTAAAATAACTGTTGATGGTCGAAGTAGAGAGGATATAAAATGTAGACTGGCAATGGCAAGGAAAGAGTTTCTGAAGAAGAGAAATTTGTTAACATCGAGTATAGATTTAAGTGTCAGGAAGTCGTTTCTGAAAGTATTTGTATGGAGTGTAGCCATTTATGGAAGTGAAACATGGACGATAAATAGTTTGGACAAGAAGAGAATAGAAGCTTTCGAAATGTAGTGCTACAGAAGAATGCTGAAGATTAGATGGGTAGATCACATAACTAATGAGGAGGTATTGAACAAAATTGGGGAGAAGAGGAGTATGTGGCACAACTTGACAAGAAAAAGGGACCGGTTGGTAGGACGTGTTCTGAGGCATCAAGGGATCACAAATTTAGCATTGGAGGGCAGCGTGGAGGGTAAAAATCGTAGAGGGAGACCAATAGATGAATACACTAAGCAGATTCAGAAGGATTTAGGTTGCAGTAAGTACTGGAAGATGAAGAAGCTTGGACAGGATATTGTAGCATGGAGAGCTGCATCAAACCAGTCTCAGGACTGAAGACCACAACAACAACAGGCGTTAAATGATTGGACGTTCACGAATCGTCACAGAACGTGCGGTTTGGAGGCTTGTCTGTTCTGTAAAGTAAGGTAGGTGGTGATGTGTGGAATCTCTGCCTAAAGAACACAGTGCTGGTGCACGTAAAAGTGTTTCGGAGCACACAGTTCATCGTACATTGTTGAACCGGAGCTCCGCAGCAGACCACCCCTACTTGTTCACATTCTGACCCAACGACATCGTCAACTGCGACTGCAGTGGATACGAAACCGTCAGGATCCGACCGTCTATCAATGGCAACGTATCGGCTCTTCGGGCGAATCACGTTTTTGCTACACTAGCTTGACGATCGTCTCCAGAAACGCCGTCATCGAGGTGAACGGCGGCTCGAAACGTACATCACGCCACTGACGCAGGCTGGTGGGAGCAGTATTATGCTACTGAAGGCACTGTGCTGCACTTGCATGGGACCTGTGATAGCAATAGAAGACACGCTTGCGGCTGCGAACCATCTGCATCCACCGAGCGAGGTGGCGCAGTGGTTAGCGCACTGGACTCGCATTCGGGAGGACGACGGTTCAATCCCGCGTCCGGCCATCCTGATTTAGGTTTTCCGTGATTTCCCTAGATCACTTCAGGCAAATGCCGGGATGGTTCCTTCGAAAGCACACGGCCGATTTCCTTCCCCATCCTTCCCTAATCCGAGCTTGTGTTCCGTCTCTAGTGACCTAGTTGTCGACGGGACGTTAAACACTAATCTCCTCCTCCTCCACCTGCATCCCTTCATGCTCGATGTCCTCCCCGACGGAGATGTCTTCTTTCAGCAGTATATTTATCCGTGTCTCGGATCCAGAGCGTGCTATAGTCGTTTGAGGAGCATTATAGTGAACTCAGGTCGATATCTCTGTGACCAAATTCACCTGATGTAAATCCTATGAAACCCATATGCAACGGTTAATGCTGTTTTTGGATGACGCTGGAGTTGTCGTCCAATGATGTGCCATATGTGCTCGATTGGAGACGCATCTGGTGATCGACCTGTCCAAGACAGCATGTCGACGCCCTGTAGAGAATGTTGGGTTACAACAGCGGTATGTGGGCGAGGGTTATCCTATTGCAAAACACCCACTGAGGTGCTCTTCATGAATGGTGAAATAAGAGATCGAGTTACCAGGCCGACTTACAAAATTTATAGTCAGACTACATGGTATAACCATGAGAGTACTCCAGTTATCATACGAAATACACTGAAGATACTTCCACTGTGTCTAGCACTCAGACGGATTGGTTGCAAGCCCTCAGCTGGCCTCCTAACCAACACGTGGCCATCAGTAGCACCGAAACAGAACCAACGTTCATTGGAAAACGCAACAGACCTCCACCCAGTCGTCCGATGAGCTATCTCTGACACCACTAAAGTCACAAATGGTGTTTGTTTGGGGTCAGTGTAATGGACGATATAGAGCTTCTAGCTCGGAGCTGTCCTTGAAGTAAACGATTTCTAACATTTCGTTGTGTCACTGTGGTGACGCTCAAATTGCTGCTGCAGATACTGTTCGATGCGACAGAGTGATACGCCGAACATGATGGTCTTCCCTTTCCGTTGTACAACACGGGCGTCCAGAGCCCGCAAATTCTCCTGACCACCGCTGCCAGCAGTCATGTAGAGTGGATACATTCGTGTCATGTCTTTCTGCAATATCGCCGAAGGAACACCCAGCTTGTCGTAGCTTTATTCTCACGTCCCCATTCAAATTTAGCAAGGTGATGATAATGGCATCTTTGTCACCTTAAAGGCATTCCTGACTAACATCAACTCATCACGTTCAATCTCAAAGATAATTATCACTCACAGCCGTTGTGGGGTGTATTTAAAGCGGGACTGTTCTGCATCCTCACAGTGGCGCCACTAGCGTCACTCTTTTTCGAATGGCACGAAATCTCAATAGACTTCATCTTTCAGATGTAGAAACACGCCTACCAACTTTCGTTTATGCCGCACAACTCGTTCCTGGTCTTTCGCATTTTTTTCTGTCAGTGTAGTATGGCATCATCCGCTTCGTTGTAGATGTACGGCTAACATTTTGCACAAAGCTTTTGGTGAATACAGAAGCTAATAATTTTTTTCATTTCTCCCGTTCAGCACTACATTTCACGGAACAAGGTCCTGTTGGCAGTTTGACTGCCATAGCAATGGATAGATCTGTAGTTCAGTATACACAGCTGAGGTGCAAGAAGCAAACTACGATTCATTAACGAGATAATCATATCAATAACGTTACCAATACAGATTATTTCAGTTTTGCAGCATGCTCCACAAGTTCACAGAGGAGTCTTGTCTGTTTTAACTATTCATTTAGGATACGATTATTCCGTGAAGGTCTATGACAATCAATATGCAGAGTCACTTCTCAGTAAGGACAAGTATACGAAATCATTCGCTTGGGCTAATTCAGGTTACTTGATAAAATATTGTAATATTGTAATCAAACACGCTTCCCGTTGGTCAACATGCCCAAAATGTGACTACTACGAAATGACACCTTCTTTCTAGTTTCGAAAAACTGTGCAGCACCAAAACCTCCATATTTCTGGTGAAAAATCAGTCAACTCCAACAGTACAAAATCAATCGGAGAAAAACAAGTTTCATTGTAATGCAAACATTTCCCTATGAACGAAAGTTGGACACAAGAACATGCCTTATACAAAATTGGCAGCAAAGGGAGATATGACTAAAAGCGGCTTCAACGTCAATGACAGTTGTTTTGAAGTTAGATATAAGTACATAATGGAGATAGTAATTTGTTTCTCATCACTCATATATCCTAGTTTCAAGCATACCTTAGTTTCCCATTAACACAACGGAACAGGCCAATAATCCGAAAACTAGGTCTCAGGAAAATAATAAGTGATAAAAAAAATCGCATGGAAAAGTAATGCTTTAACTGATTGTAAACAAATTTAGTTTACTGGAAAATGTTGCGATAATCACAAAAGCAAGATCTAAAAAGTGAATTACAATTATTCTCAGTCTGAGGCAACATTGTAATTTGTGAGCTTCAATAATCTTATTTCTTTCATATATTTTTCGTTTTCTGAAATCAATGCTTCGTGGAGGTCTCCACACTGTCGTTGACAGTACCAAAATATTACTGGATTCAAAAGGGAGCGGGAGGAGTGGGTGGGGCAATGTTTTGCATTATTCATAGTGCTACCTGTTGTATAAGCATAATATGCAGCATTTTTAATTGTTAGCCACAGTTGTGAAATATGAATAAAATACTTTTTACCACTACACACACTTCTGCTTCTTCCATTCCTCAAAGTTTTTTTGAATCCACCAAATTACTGTTATTCTCTACACTATATGCCACCCGTAATGTTAACAAAATCATCAAAGAAAAGAAAATTTCATAAATAAAAGAATGACCTTCATTCTGTGAAACGTGTCAGTAGCTATGTCATGACCACATAATGAATCGTCTCTTCCCACACATCCTTTTTCCATCATTTTAGTTTATAGTTTTTCATTGGACTTCAACAAATGTATGTCACTGTGTTTTTTCCTTTCTTCTTTCTTCTTCGAAATAGAATGGTCAGATCATGTGATGCATTGGTTATTAAATCAAAGCAAAAATAACATATGTTGATGTGTATAGAATAAACCGTAAGTTTGAGCCGTTCATTTTTAAGTTTCTGCTTAAACGGTTCACGAACAAGAACAGTAACCTAGCTTCAGCCAGGTGCCATTAAAATACGTGTAATATTCATTAAACGCTACATTGTTGATATTATAAACATTTGAAACGTGATTCGAAGTATAAGGAAAGTCGGATTTTAGCAACAGCGTCTGTTTCGATGGAGTAATGTGATGTGAAATGTGGTTTCGCCCTTCTTTTAGGGTACTCTTAAAAGGCCATCGCAGATTATAAACATTTTCAAACGCCGTACTGGGCACCAGTTCTGATGGAAGCGGCGCGTCTACCTGCAGAAGAGATAACGCATGCGTAATTAAAACAAAAGCCTGCCAGCAGCGGGGCGGCATTACTACTGGATCGCTGCGGCAATTTTTCACCGGCGGGCCGACAGCTCGATGGGTGCGGGAGTCGGTTGCACAGTGATTTTTCACGTCCCATCCTCAGCCCATCAATCATGTCGGGCCACCCTCTTTTCGAAGGACTAGTTTATTAATTGAGAATAAATGCTGACGGAAACGCTCGAAAGAACACACAATTAATGGCTTCTGAGGTTTCTGTACATGCGGGCAGTTTCACTGTCGGAGACAATAGAAAAACAACAAACGGAGTGCCCCCCCAACGATTCGCATTCTTTACTTTCCCTCTGGAAAAGTAAAGTATTTTTACAATGTGGAGGCTGCACATAGCTTTTGTACTCTTATCACATTAGTTTTGGAACTGTGGAAAGGAAAGTGCTGGGGATGAGATTACCGAGTTCTCCTTCGACAAACCGTAGCCTTTTTGTGAAGGTGTTAAGTAAACAGAAGAAGACTTCGTATCAAAATGACGTGATAAACGTGGTACTAAAGTAGCTATAATCCTAAACAGTAAAAGGGGTAAGAGGGAGGGGGGGATATGACATTGCCACTAAACCATCGTCAAGTTTGCTACTCCACATTTTATTTAAAGGAACTTATAATTTACAGATTATGCATTAGTTAATTACAATTATTAAATCTCCAGTAGTATGTCACATACCATATTAGGTACAAAGTGTACTGTTTTATACCCTACTGCAACGTTAAATTTTATTAGGCTTTATTAATCTAAGGGTAAGAAATTTGCTTAAAACGTGATTAACAGAACTTCATCTATTCGAACAGTTGAATATCTTTTTTATATTCATCTACATCTACATGATTACTTCGCATTCACAATTAAGTGCTTTAAGCAATATCTTTATCGTTCCAGTCTCGCAAAGCGCGTGGGGAAAATGAGCATTGAAATCTTTCCGTGCGAGTTCTGATTTCTCTTATTTTATGATAATGATAAATTCTCCATGCGTAGGTGGCTGCCAACAAAATATTTTCACGCTCTGAAGAGAAACTTGCTGATTGAAATTTCATGAGAAGGTCCTGCCAGAAACACAAAAGCTTTTGTTTTAATGATTGCCACCCCAGTTCGCGTATTCTATTCATGGAACTCTCCTCTATTCCCTGAAAGTACTAAACGAGCTGCCCTTTTTTGAACTTTGTCGATGTCCATCGTCAATCCTATCTGAAGCGGATCCCACTCCGTGCAGCAATGCTCCAGAACAGAATGGAGAAACGTAGCGTAAACAGTCTCTTTAGAAGATCTGTTGCATTTTCTAAATGTTCTGCCAATAAATCTCAGTCTTTGGTTTTTTCCCCCACAACATTATCTATGTGATCGTTCCAGAATAAGTCATTCGTAATTGTAATCCCTAAATATTTTGTTCAATTTACAGCTACGAGATTTGCGTGATTTATGGTGTAACCGTCCGCCTGCTACCTGGGTGCTAACGTGATAGCCTCCCATGAAAGCGGGCCCGGGTTCGATTTCCGGCCGGGTTGGAGATTTCCTGCGCTCGGAGAAACTTTTGTGTCGTCCTCGTCATCTTTTCATGCTCATCAGCGGCACGCAAGTCGCCCAGTGTGGCGTCGAATGAAATAAGACTTGCGCTTGGCGGCCGAACTTGCCCGGACGGGGCCTCCCGGCCAACGATGGCATACGTACATTTCATTTTTTTTATTGTGTAACCGAAATATAGCGGATTCCTTTTAGTACTCATGTGGATCACTTCACATTTTCCATTATTTGGAGTTAATTTCACTTTTCGCGTCTTACATATATCTTGTCTAAATAGTTATGAAATTTGTTTTTACCATCTGGTGGATTTTCAAGACTGTAAATCATAGCATCATCTACAAATACTGTTAGAGGGCTGCTAATATTTCATATTCAATTGCGTCTTTTTGATTACGTTTCAAAATAAACTGCTTGAAACGTATCAGTGGCGTATTATTTCCCTGTTCACGCATAGTTCTTTACCTAATATTAAGTAATCCCTTAAACTGGGGCAAATCATAACTTATTATATAATATGCTGTAAAACATGCAGCTGGAATTTTGCAATTTATTCATGCAATTCGTTTCTATATCAAAATTTTTATTTCATTCTTATGCAATTTGTAATCTACTACAGCAGCGAAATTCAGGAGGATGTGAGGCAGTCGTGTTTGGCCATTGTTACTATGGCACGGCAGCAGGAGCAGTGAGACGGCCAGAAGTGGGTGGAAGCTGTGTCCTAGAGAGGGGCTAAGAGGCGTCTCGAATGTTCTGCAAAGTTATGACAAAAGTAAGAAGTAAGACGTAGTTTGAGGGTAGAGACCCCTTGGCAGCAGTAGAATGGGCTCGCCCCTGCCCCTGAAGGAGAAGAGACATGAAACAGTCCGTCAGGAAAAATACTTTTTGGATAAGAAGGATACATCCTAAGACTCTTGCAACAGATGCTTCGAGTAATTAGAAGCGTTAGCCATCATTGGAACTAATAAAACTATTTTAATTACGAATATTATGAAAATTGACGTATCTGACGTCGCCAATGGAGAAACGTTTAGAAATAGTAGAAGTATCCCATTGTTTGAGAGGTACTGTGAAAGGCGGTGCAAATTGAAAATTTGTGGTAAGTTCATACGGGACGAAACTGGTAAGGTTATCGGTCCCTAGGCTTACACACTACTTAATCCAACTTAAACTAACTTGCACTAACGACACACCCATGCCCCAGGAAGGACTCGAACCTCCGACGGTGGGAGTATCGTGAACCGTGGCAAGGCGCCCTAGACTTCACGGCTACCCCGCGCGGCAAAGGCGGTGCCTGAGAGCAGACCATGCTGCTGGAGCCCATACAGCCTCGTTGGTGCACTAATCTTAATTGATAATTTATTTGATGTTGCAAAGTAAAATCCTGTAGTGCCACGCAGGAGGTGACTTTAATTGGTATACAAAAGTTTTATTTTGAATGTGACAATAACTGCAGGCTTACACGTGGTTACTGTCTCCCGTGTCCCTCACTCAGCACACTGCACTCCCATTCGGAAGGATGACGGTTCAAAAGCGGCGATCGATCGTCCAGATTTAGGTTTTCTGTGATTTCCCTAAATCGCTCCAGGGGCATGCCAGGATGGATCCTTTCAAAGGGAACTGCCGATTTTCTTCCCCGTCATTGAAACGGTCCGAGCTTGTGCCCCGCCTCTTACGAGCTCGGTGTGGAGTGGACGTTAAGCCCTAATGTTCCTTCCTTTTTTACCCTCTGCCTCACCCGCCTTGTCCCCATCACCATCAAATTTAATGTGCCGCAGATACCTAGGCTACTAATAATAATAATAATAAAACGTATGAAATACCTTGATATTATAAAAATAGCCATAATAATAATAAACTGGTTATAATGGCGCTTAGTGCATCTATTTAGCGTAACTTCCAAGAATCAGCTGTTCAAAGAAATATATGATTTGAAAAATATTCGCTTGAAAATTCGAGCAGTTCTTGTGTTATGAAACTGATGAAAGATATATTTTCGAAACAAACTCAAAAAAATTTTAACAACTCTGTAATTTATACGATATGAAATCTACGCGTACACTCACTTTGCGGCTGTTTATTCTGTCTTGCACGTTCTACGAACCCCAAGAAATATTCTGTACATTGGTAGCACAAACACATGAACAGTCCCGTCGCCTCCATCAGCTTGCGAGTGCTCCCGTAAGCACCACACACACACACACACACACACACACACACACACACACACACACACACACACAACATTTCTTAGTGCCCATCGAGTGACTTAAATTGTCATTTCACGGGAACTGTATGTTTGGAGAACGGTATGTCAAAAGTCATTGTTATGCGAGTCGATAACGATTTATTATGTTATTACGTTAAAAGATTAGACCTTGCCGGAGTGAGGATGCCAGCGTCCCTCACCGTTACATATATCCACACACTAAGTACAACCACACTAGTGAAGCGTCTCTGTTGAGGTCGGAATAACGTGTGGGTCCCGAGGAGGAGCAGAAAGTTTTTCAACAATAGTATGAGGAACAGTCTGGATGACAGTCAGATGAGTCCTTAGAACATAATCCAACATCGACTTGCTATGTTGGTACTGTAGCATGGCTGTAAGCAATGGGAAATTACAGCCGTTACACATCCCGAGCACATTCACCAGTAAACAATAGGTGACTAAGACGGACTAGAGTGGAAATCTGTGTCAAGTCAATCTTCGGACTGAAGACTGCAACAAAAGCATTTTAACTTGTAGCTAAGGCATTGACAATTTTGCTATGATAATTAGGCTCAGTAAACTATGTTTGATGTTAAGAGATTGTAAAATCTGAAGTTTGTAACACCGAAAATGCAGAAAAAATACCTTCTGCACGATCCACAATTTTCTCCGTTTAATATTCGCTGATAACCTGCACTGTACTTTGATTCTGAAGCTGTAAGCTGTATTACAGAAACTATATTTAATACGTAATCGATGTACTAGTGTATTTAATTCTGGCTGTATATAATTGATTGTAATTATAATTAAAATATTGTAAGTTACTGGGTAATAGATAAGGGAACTTTTTGAGCCGGCTGGGGTGGCCGAGCGTTTCTAGGCGCTACAGTCTGGAACCGCGTGACCGCTACTGTCGCAGGTTCGAATCCTGCCTCGGGCATGGATGTGTGTGATGTCGTTGGGTTAGTTAAGTTTAGGTACTTCTAAGTTCTAGGGGATTGATGACCTCAGAAGTTAAGTCCCATAGTGCTCAGAGCCATTTGAACCATCTTTTTTGAATCGATAGTAACGACAAATCGGTAGTAACTATGCCGTTGTTTATCTTTCCGAATGAAGAGTTTCTGTCGTGTTTCGAACAGAGAGTAGGCAGCTTGAATGATGAAAGAGTGCTGAAGTGTTTGTTGGGCGCTCCGCCTGTGCGGTGTGCAGCTATGCTCACTCCAATGTAGGCGCGCCTGATTTCTTAACCCGCAAGTATTGAGAGAACGGCAGGAGTGGACAGGCGGAGGAAGCTGCAATTCCAACTATTGCCTATCCCATAAGTATCTTTGGCTCCGGAGACGACTCGGGGTTCTTCTCGTCGAACAGCACCAGCAACATCGGTAGCTCAGCATTGTCGTCGGCTACATTCTTCGTCGGTTGCACAGTTACAACATCGTAAGACTGATAACTGACAAATACAGCAATGTAGAGGCTTTACCCAGCAACATTTCTTCCACAAAGTATGACACCTGTGTTGTCATTGTCCTGAGACAAGCAGGATCCCTTTCCTTTCCATGCTGCCGGCCGATGTGGCCGAGCGGTTCTAGGCGCTTCAGTCTGGAACCGCGCGACCGCTACGGTCGCAGGTTCGAATCCTGCCTCGGGCATGGATGTGTGTGATGTCCTTAGGTTAGTTAGGTTTAAGTAGTTCTAGGTTGTAGGGGACTGATGACCTCAGATGTTAAGACCCATAGTGCTCAGAGCCATTTTGAACCTTTCCATGAAGTCACCATGTATCGTAAGAATATGAAAAGTGATCAACTATTTACTGCCAGTTAGTGTGTTTGCTTAAGTCCAGTTTCAGTGTAAATTTTCGGCCACAGTAACTGCTCAGTCTTGTATTGCATAAAAGAGGCTACTTAAAGTAAAGCAAAATTTCACTGGCAAAACTAATATCTAAAGATATAGCTCAAATTAAGAGTGCGCAATTTCATTTATTATGTATCTAGCCTGCCGAGTGACGTCTGCTGGCTTGGTATGTATTTTATTGTTGTTATTTTAAAAGTAAAACCAATTACTCATTTGCTTAAAGTAAATTCAGTTCAGTCTTTGAGTAACCAAAAGTAATTGATTACCATTTTCTAAATTTTGCAGTACGTTACACTGAGGTTACTAAAAGTTATTTTTTACATAAGAAAGTTGAAGTGAAGCCAGTCATTTATTTAACCAGTAATTTCATTTAACGTTACTTTCAAAATTTGGTATTTCAGAATAAGTAAGTGCAAACTCATTGCTTTCTGATTCATTTATTTTCTCGTGAACTGTAGTGCTTTGCCATTACCTTTCTCAAGATTCTGGAGATTCATTGCCCTAGCGGGCTGGCGTTTAATTACCCCTTTTTTAGCTAATCAGTGTTTTCTTTGTGTAATCAGTGATTTTGTTAATGAATATTACATTTTACCATTTCTCCCCTACCACCTTCCGCCACTCCTGTGCGGTTCGTGAACGATTTTACTATACTCCACCCGTTTCAAAATTGTCATCTAAATTTAGTTTAAATTTAGAATAGATTCTTCCTGCAGAAGAGTCTGTGGTACACTTTCCTCCAACTAAGCGATGTTATTTTCCTTTGGTAACGTTAGCCTTATTCACTGTAAAATTTCAGTAGTCATATGCGACCACGGTCAGTTATATCCCATATCCTGTAGGCCGATTAGGAAGGGGGAGGTTACAAGATACGTACGTAAGGGAAGCTACTGTAGTCTGTCAGGAGTATTATGGAACATTAACTTTTACAACTTTTTATCCACACCAGCAAAACTGTCACTCTTTTTTTTCTAGTTGAAAGAAATGCTCTTTTAACTAATCACAGTAAGTCACGTAAGAAGTAACACACCTTTTATTCCGTGAAGGATTACACATATCGAAACGCGGTTTTCGGCAAACGTTAGAGCGTCGAAGGGCACGTAATTTTTTGTTTGGTTAATGGTTTTAGCGCTGGTATCAACGGAGATACTGAAGCAAGAAATGGAACCTATACTTTTTATAACTGCATTCGATAGTTCTTAAGAAAACAATTACAGTGATACAGCGTTTGTTAATGTTGACATTGAAATCTGACTTGAAAGAATTCGAGAAATGCCATAGAATTTGAGAGTACGGTGGTCGAAATCGGCATTATTGGTGCTATCACCGTGAACCAAAGCTCTCGCGCAAGGCTGAGTCAAAATGTTAACACATTTGCCTGATTACTTGTCTGCACTGCAGACCGCTCATTTCAACATTCTTTGGTGCAGACATATACAGCAGTGACAAGAAGTTCGATATACTACTCTTATGTGGTGAATGCAAAAGATATGCCTTAAAAACAGTACAGAGCCATAGAGCTACATATCCTCATCGCCTATGTCCGACGCGCCAGGCAGTTGCACGAACTATTAAGACGCTAGTGCGGACAGGCTGCTTGAACGTCAGAAAGAGGACAAAAAAGAAGACTGCGGCCGACAGAGAACACGAAGAAGCTGTTCTGACTACGTCGCTAATGAATCCGAACAGTGGTACGAGACATATTCCCAAGGAAAGTGGAATCAGTGAGATGAGTCTCATTCGCATCCTGCATATACAGAATTTCCATTCCTATCATCTGTCACTACATCAGGAACTCGACGACCGTGATTTGAACGTCGTACAGAATTTTGCCGTTCAACAACTGAGAGAGGACCCTAAGTTTCTCCAGCGTGAGATCTTTATCAATGAAGCAACGATTATTAACCACGCTAATGTAAATTTGCGTAACACGCACTACTGGGCAGCCGAAAATCCACACTGGTGCAACAACGGCCGTGACGGCCGTGGAGCGTAAAGGTATGGTGCGGCATCATAGAAATTACATTGTGGGACCTTACTTCAATCTCAGGCGTTCTAAATTGACATTTGTAAGCACACTTTCTGACGAACATTCTGCCGGTTCTTTTAGAAGAGGTACCACTGGATACTCGACTGTGCATGTGGCTGCAACAGGACGGCTGTCCAGCTCACTCGTCTCGTATTTTGACACAAATACTAAATGAGAACGTTCCTAGACGTTGGGTAGGACTAATTCTGTTGTCAAATGTCATGCGAGTTCCCCCGATTTGAATTCTCTTGATTTCTTTTCTAGGAAATTACTCAAAGATGCTGTCTATGACGAAGCCCCAACGACGCCAGACGATATGTTCGTCGAACCACCAGTGCATGCTCTACTATATCATCCACTGCAATTACATCTGCCCATCGTTATTTCAAAGAGCCACTGCAAATATGCCTTTCAGTCCAGTTTGGCACATGCTTAAGTAAAGAATAAAGATATTTTTTTGGAAGACAAAATTTACAGTTTGTTATGTTATTTGGGTGATTACCGAATCATTGCTAGTAAATTATTTGTTTCATTTCCTTTTCTTATGTACCAAATTGCACTGAAATGTCAAATAAATCACAGTGTGTACTTCACTTAGCTAGTAACACTGTCATTACACTCTCACGTTCCGCATGAAAAGACGTTTCGTTAAGAAGAGTATTTATTTTTCGGTGTACAGGTGGTCACCCAAGCATTTTTAATGAAATGTTTTGTTCAACGAAGGTACCCCATATGATATAATTTAGAGCAGAGTAGATAGGGACAGTTGTCCGACATGTCGTATTTTACCTTTAAGAAGCGCACAGCCACATACAGTAAAAGATAGGTCAAATCTTTCTTTTAACATTTAGATATTTAATACAGTAGTTGGGTTTGCAGTCCTTAAGAAGAATTTATTTTTGAAGAATGAACAGCTGATTTCTCTGTTTCGGCTGAAGTAAATGTGGAAGGGTATGGAAACGAGAAATAGTTTTCCTGAGCCCTTTGTGATACACTTTATTCTAGCGTATGTCGTATTTCCGTATACAACACTCGTAGGTGAGTCTCCATCTAGGTCGTCAGCTGGTTCGAGGAACAATAAAGCTTTATTCTAACTTACGGTATATAACTATTCAGCCTAGTCCTACCTGCCTGCTTGGCAGTGTCTGATTCGCACAGGTCGTTTCCGGTCACCGTGCTCTCACATTCCAGAACATTTTTCGAATATTTTAGGACAGGTTTCAACGTCAACATTAACAAACGCTGTATTACGTGCAATTGTCTTTTCAAAAGCTATCAAATGTTGTTATAGAAAGTACATCGTTCCTTATAAAAAAAAACGTACTTGTTTCAACTCCTCACATGACACCAGCGCAAGAAACATTAACCAAACAAAAACATATGTGCCTCTCAACGCTCCAACATTTGCAGAAAACTGAATTTCGATATGTGTAGCCGTTCACGAAATAAAAAAGGTGTTACATCTTATGTGACTCACTCCATATGTATATATATATATATATATATATATATATATATATATATATATATATATATATATATATATATCCATTGTTTGCCTTTTATCTGATACGGTCGAGTATTCTTGAAAGATGTCACTCTGAGCTACAGTGGAAGGTTTTTCAAGCGTGCCCAGACGTATGAAACTTTGATGGTACAATTATCCTGTTAGGTTTGTATATTGCCACATGAACTTGAGGCAAAGCCCAGAAAACGACGAAAGTTTTCTTGGCTTTGCATTTAGCATAGCAAGATAAACGTCCATTTTTGTTAAACGTTTAATTGAAAACATAACTATGTCTTATATTATTACATCTCAGTATGAAATCCAGCGAATGGCTACTGTTAATCTTTTTTATTCCGCTGGAAGATACCACGTTAATTCCAATAACGGGAAACTAATAAGTACATTATGAAATACTCACTCTGCAGCGGAATGTGCGCTGATATGAAACTTCCTGGCAGATTAAAACTGTGTGCCAGGCCGAGACTCGAACTCGGGACCTTCGCCTTCCGCGAGCAAGCGCTCTACCAGCTAAGCTACCCAAGCAAGACTCACGCCCCATCGTCACAGCTTTAATTCCACCAGTACCTCGTATCTTACTTTCCAAACTTCACAGAAGCTCTTCTGCATACGTTGCAGAGTTAGCACTCCTGGAAGAAAGAATATTGCGGAGACATGGCTTAAAGCTGTGAGGACGGGGCCTGAGTCCTGCTTGGGTAGCTCAGTAGGTAGAGCAGTTGCCCTCGAAAGGCAAAAGTCCCGAGTTCGAGTCTCGGCCCAGCATATAGTTTTAATCTGCCAGGAAGTTTCATATCAGCGCACAATCCGCTGCAGAGTGAGGATTTCATTCTGGAACATCCCGTAGGCTGTGGCTAAGCCATGTCACCGCAATATCCTTTCTTTCAGGAGTGCTAGTTCTGCAAGGTATGCAGGAGAGTTTCTTCGAAGTTTGGAAAGTAGGAGACGAGGTACTGGCGGAATTAAAGCTGTGAGCACGGAGCGTGAGTCGTGCTTGGGTAGCTCAGTTGGTAGAGCACTTGCCAGCGAAAGGCAGAGGTCTCGAGTTCGAGTCTCGGCCCAGCACACAGTTTTAATCTGCCAGGAAGTTTCAATAAGTACATTGTTTTGGAAGGTAGAACCGTTCATATTACTTGTGTCACACTAAGTGGAACACAATATTTATTCAACTGGGAGGGGGGGGGGGGGGACGGGAGGGGGGGGGCAGGTGCTGCTGGGAGTGCAGAGCCGCACGAATAGAACTACAGGCAAAGGGCAGACATTGATACGAGAGAGGTATGTCAAGTAACTTCGCACGCGTTAGATAACCAAAGCATACATAAGGGTGACAGGGTTACGTTATCATTTCCAAAATCTAGCTTATTAACTATAAGCGATTCTTATGAGTGAAACATTAGCAATCAAGACACTGGTTCGGGGAATACGTATTTAACACAACCTCGAACTGACCTTCGAATATTTAACAGATATAAGTGAAACTGCAGAGTGAACCCGAACCCTATCGGTGAAATAAGTTTGATAATTCAGGCGTATATTTTAAACTATTTGGTATTGGGGACTCTTGTTCTATACTTTCTCGATGCAGAGTAATTGGCTTTAGTTTCATTTCTTACAGAATTTTATGTTTTTATCTGTAACGCGCTGAAAGTATATGAAGGCTGAAAACGTCAATGACAAGTACTAGGCTTTTTGTGTGGGGAAGGCTTGTTCCATTGCATGGTGGTACTTGCCGTTGACAACAATAATGCCCAATATTGCTCACTTCTGCCTTGGTTTTGTGTTTTCGGCAGTGTTAATTTTAAGTTAGCGGTGATACGCAGAACTATGGACAGATTTCATAAGAATAATAGGCCAATGTGCAGTTTGTGTGGTACGACCACATTATGCAGAGCTGCTTTTGCAGCAGTGGAAACATCATCACAGTACTTTTGCATCTGAGTGGTTTTACATTACCTTCTGTTTTATGTCTCATGCTTTGATGATTGCATACTGAGCATTTTTCACGGTTGTGAAGGAGTTTTCCAGTAATTCAGGTAACGAAATAACAATCCGAACAAATCGTAAGTGAATTACTCCAGAGTGAGTCATCGGAGATCTCGGATTCCTTGCACCGAACTACTCAGAAAAATCCCTCAACAATTTTGTCAGTGCAGTTCGTGTTCACGCTGTGTATTTGGACTGAATTATTTCGAAAGCACTTGGTCCACTGTTTCCCGTTTCATCTTATACCAGTTTCTGACAAGTCTGGAAATGATGCGACTGGCGTAAATATATCCCTCATACTGCAAGATCCACCAGTCCCTTCATTGAAAGAGTCCCTCGGTTGCTAAATTTCAGTGAAACAACACGGCCGGATCTCAAAAATTTTTTCAACTAATAGTAAACAAATTGAAAATACAGAAACAATAGGGTAGCTGTGCAAGCAGCCGAATGTGCTGCGAACGTAAGTAAACAGAAAGACACGCACTAGTGATTGCGTAACAGTAATTAAATATCCAAAAGTTTAAAAAATATGTAAATTGAAATTACTGCATCTCGTCGAGATCTTAATTTGCGTGCCATCCTCAAACGAGTCCCAGTAGTAGCGAATACACTGAGCATATCATTTCTGCTACGTTTGAAATTCGTCCTGACAGTCTTTCTTTGTTAGAGTGTTTAGTACTCTGGGATTTTGCTTCAGTTTCCTCCGCTGTGTCAAATCTGCGTCTCTTCAACTTAATTTTCATTTTGGGAAAGAGGAGGCTGTCACAAGGAACATATATGATGAGTACAACAGTTGAGGAACAACTTTTAGCTCGTTTTTAATCAACATCTCGACAGATCTCTCTGTCCTTTTGTCCCTGAGTGAAACACTCTTTATGAATAACCCAGTCAGTATATACAAAAAAATACCAAGAATAACGTAATATTACTCTTGTCTTGCCGATTTTTTTCTGGCCGAGGGGAAAAAGGAATCCCACATTCTAACGATGGTTAATTAGTTTTAAAATCACAGCCGTAAACTCAAATTTCGTCACATGTGACAAGCTTTGAAAGAACATTTGGATCAAACTTGAAGCAATTGTTCAAGTTCCCTACAGTTTTTCAAAGAACCTATCGTCCCACCGTTTTGAGGCAATTGGGACACATACTTCGTTGCAGTCCGACTCGTATTCAGTTCTTCTGAGAGAAAAAGGTGTTCACATGTGCCGCACTTTATTTCCAAGCTGCTACAGACGCCTTTGATGCTCTGTCTACGATCTTGCAGAATCAGAACAAACTTTCTGATAGTGTTCTGATGAGATGTCAGCCTGGAGCTAACAGGAAAAGTCGTATTATCATACTTTCGCCCGTTTTTGAAACGTTTGCACCGGTCATAAATCTGAGTCTCACCTAAAGCGTTGTTTCCAAAAGGTAGTTTCGAACTTGGTGCGTTTCTACAGTCGTTTTCCCAAGTCTGAAACAAAAATTTATATAAACTCGCTGCTCTTTCGGGTCAAATATCTCAAACCCGCAAATCCACGGAGATATCACAGTGAAAATAAAGTCACTAACAACTAACCAAACCACACTCCTCGCAGCTACATACCACACTAGTTCAAGAAGATTATACAATGAGATACTTAACGGTATTTCAACGTTCTCGTTCATCCTTATTCCGGGAAATATTGAATATTACTTCGTCACTGTATTCGAATGTGCATCTGTTCGTGCATACGACAGTCGTTCAATAAATAAAGCAACATCCTCGGCACCTAACAGAAGACTGTAAGGAGCACCGAAAGATTATCTGCGTGGAATTGTTTGCTCGTTACGAGGCTGGTCGTGACAACTTTTTGGGGATCATCGTCACAGACGATGACACATGGGTTCATCACTTCAAACCGGAAACAAAAAGGCAGTCCACGGGGTGGCGCCACACCACTATCCTCCGAAAGTTCAAAGCCGTACCCTCAGCCGATAAAGCCACGGCGACTGTCTTCTGGGACCCTGAAAGGGTTATTATTTTTGATGTCCTCGTTCATAGTGCACCGATAAACCCTGAAATGTGTTATGATATTCTTAGGAAATTGTAAAATCGACTTCAGCGTGTTCGAATTTCTCCTTCTCCATGAGAACAGAAGGCTTCACACAACTCTTGGTACCGGAGAGGAGCTCACAAAACCTCACTGGACTCTCCTTCCTCATCCTGTGTACAGCCCAGATCTTACACCTTCGACTTCCATCTGTTTGGCCCATTGAAGGATGCACTCCGCAGTAAGCAAGTCGCAGATTGTGGAGAGGTCACTGATGCTGCATAACGAAACGTTGACTCCGACGTCGACCAGCAGAGTGGTGCCATACAGGCATGCGGGGCATCCCAGTAAGATGGCTTAAGGCTGTCGTACTATATGGATATTATTTTGCAACCTAGGCTTTTGTAACCAAAAGTTCAAAGCCGTACCCTCAGCCGATAAAGCCATGGCGACCGTCTTCTGGGATTCTGAAGGGGAAAATTTCAACATAATCTTGGATGACATATTTATAGGAAAGGACAAGCTATTAAAGCATGCAACACTTTTTTTCCTGCCCTCAGGAAAAAAAGTGTTGGGTTACTTACTGAGCGTCCCTCGTACTACCAGAAATGAACAGTAAGATCTAAAAAGTTGAAAGTGATTGTCAAAAAGTGAACGACAATAGTAACAGTCGTTATTTGAATACAGTATTACTTAGAAGAAAAGAGCGTCACCATCATTATTCGGTGAATGGGCCACCTGGTGATCACGCTCACGGCAGGCAGTAATGGAGTGAGTGTTTGCGCTGCGCCCCCCGCCCCCTCCCTCCTCTCCGCCACCCACGTCCTCCCCCAGCCCAACTCAGTTAACGCTAACGGCCAGAGCGGACGGCCCCCAGCACGGCCTCGCCTGCTCCCGCCGTGGCCCACCTGTCGGTAATCTGGGCTTAGCCTCCTCTCATCCGGCGCCAGTTTGCCGCCATTATCCAGCGAGACGCGTCTCATTTCAGCCTCTCTTGTGCACGTTTCAGTAGACTGAAATTCTACTTCCATTTCGTCTTACACCCTTCACCTCTGAGACCAGTCACTTGCTTTGTTAGATGCTATTGCAGATTACATTCTATTATCGAATAACCGTAGCAAAATAATCACGGTCTATGACAGCTTTTCACATTGTAAGTATGTTAGTATAACGTAAATGATACAATAGAGGGAATTCAAATAATGACAGTTTTCGTATAACGGGCAACCAATAAATATACAAAATGTAGCAGCAAATATAGCTTGTAACAGCTTACCTCAGTTAACGTGACTGCTTTTTAACTATTTAATTCTGAAAGAGGCTTGTGTCATATTTAAAAATCACTGAGCATCTACAGTTATATTTCCTTCTACCTTAAACTTCCTCAGCTGCGTGTAATATTGTTGTTGTTGTCGTGGTCTTCAGTCCAGAGACTAGTTTGATGCAGCTCTCCATGCTACTCTATCCTGTGCAATCTTCTTCATCTCCGGATAACTACTGCAACCTACATCCTTCTGAATCTGCTTAGCGTATTCATCTCTTAGATTCCCTCTATAATTTTACCTTCCACGCTTCCCTCCAGAGCTAAATTGGTTCTCCCTTGACGCCTCAGAGCGTGTCCTACCAACCGATCCCTTCTACTAGTCAAGTTGTGCACAAATTGCTCTTCTCCCCAATTCTATTCATTACCTCCTCATTAGTTAAGTGATCTACCCATCTAATCTCTATCATTCTTCTGTAGCGCCACATTTCGAAAGCTTCTACTCTCTTCTTGTGTAAACTATTTATCGTCCGTGTTTCACTTCCATACATGGCAACACACCATGCAAATACTTTCAGAAGAGACTTCCTGACTCTTAAATCTACACTCTATGTTAACAAATTCCTCCTCTTCAGAAACGCTTTCCTTGCCACAGCCAGTCTACATTTTATATCCTCTCTACTTTGACCTCATTCGTTATTTTTCTCCCCAAATAGCAAAACTCATTTACTACTTTAAGCGTCTCATTTCCTAGTCTAATAGCCTCAGTATCACCTTATTTAATTATACTACATTCCATTATCCTCTTTTTACTTTTGTTGATGTTCATCTTATATCCCTCTTTCAAGGTACTGTCCATTCCGTTTAGCTCCCTTTCCAGGTCCTTTGCTGCCTCTGATAGAGCTGTGTGGGCCTCTATTCTCCACAGTAGCTGAAAAATTACCGTTTTCCTTGCATTACCTTTGTCATGCATGATTCATATCAGTTGTTTGTAATGCCACTTTTGGCCATAATTGAAGCGGTTTTACAAATAAATGCACTATATATGGGTTTGGAGAATATATATATGTTCTTGCGTGTGACAGTGATTCGGATTCCAACCAAGCAGCAGTATCAACACGTAGTGTGTGGCTGGCCTGTAGACACAGATTCTCTTGGGCCCGGGCAAACGCACGCACGATCACATACTCCCGTTTGCTTTTTTTTCTTTTTTTTTATTTGACGCCTTCAGACAACGCCATTTAATACACTGATTGACTATTGTTTGCTTTAAGGGAAGTAAAAAAGGTTGTGTGGGCATTAAATGTCGATTTTTATTTTTTAAGGAAAATATTTGTTTGGAGTTTTCTCTTAAATTTAATGTACGTTTCGTTGAATTTGGATGAGTACACGTACTTTTTATTTATTCTGAAATAATTTACTGCACAACTCTTGTCTACAGGTTCCATGGGCACATGTTCAGTTACGACAAGGTATTTTAGGAAATAGCGCTTTAGAAGGCATTGATCTATGTTGATTTATAGTAAATATCCTGCAGCAGTGGTTGGCTACGTTGGTTGCTGTGATATAACTTACTGTTTGTGCTATAATGTATGGTACCTTCCACGGTTTGTAAGGCGTATTACATCTTTCATTGTGTATATTTGGACTTGTTGCTTATTGAGTTGTGTTTCCCTCTCTAATATAACTCCACCAAAGAGAATATTTAGGAAAAGAAGTAGTAAGGGAAACAGATTCCACAGAACATATCCTGTAGGCAGTTTACACCCAGAGAATGAAGCTAGGGCAAACGGCAACGAACAAAGTTCTTCATCACCAAGTGTTTCCAAGAAGACGCTTGTGAATAGTAATGAAGTGTACAGTGAAACCAGCACCGGTTATTTTAGCTTGATATTAGGTTTAAGTGTACTAAAGCAATGTTTAATCAAAGTGCATGCTGTAATTTGTGTGGTGGAGAGATAATAATATTGGAAAATGTCTTCAAAAGATATTGTTTAGTTCTTAGTTTGGAAGTCTCTTATTTGAGTAGTGAGATTAAGAAAGAATTTTCGACATCTGAAAAATGTAAAAACAATAACCTTATTAAGACGAACATTGTTGTTGTTGTGGTCTTCAGTCCTGAGACTGGTTTGATGCAGCTCTCCATGCTACTCTGTCCCGTGCACGCTTCTTCATCTCCCAGTACCTATTGCAGCCTACATCCTTCTGAATCTGTTTAGTGTATTCATCTCTTGGTCTCCATCTTCGATTTTTACCCTCCACGCTGCCCTCTAATACTAAATTGGTGATACCTAGATGTCTCAGAACATGTCCTACCAACCGATCCCGTCTTCTAGTCAAGTTGTGCCACAAGCTCCTCTTCTCCCCAATTCTATTCAGTACCTCCTCATTATTTATGTGATCTACCCATCAAATCTTCAGCATTCTTCTGTAGCACCACATTTCGAAAGCTTCTATTCTCTTCTTGTCTAACCTATTTATCGTCCACGTTTCACATCCATACATGGCTACACTCCATACAAATACTTTCAGAAACGACTTCCTGACATTTAAATCTATACTCGATGGTAACACATTTCCCTTCTTCAGAAACGATTTCCTTGACATTGCCAGTCTACATTTTATATCCTCTCTACTTCGACCATCATCAGTTATTTTGCTCCCCAAATAGCAAAACTCCTTTACTACTTTAAGTGTCTCATTTCCTAATCTAATTCCTTCAGCATTATCCGACTTAATTCGACTACATTTCATTATCCTCGTGTTGCTTTTGTTGATGTTCATCTTATACCATCCCTTCAAGACACTGTCCATTCCGTTCGGCAGCTCTTCCAAGTCCTTTGCTGTCTCTGACAGAATCACAATGTCATCGGCGAACCTCAAAGTTTTTATTTCTTCTCCATGGATTTTAATACCTACTCCGAACTTTTCTTTTGTTTTCTTTACTGCTTGCTCAATATACAGATTGAATAACATCGGGGATAGGCTACAACCCTGTCTCACTCTCTTCCCAACCACTGCTTCTCTTTCATGCCCTTCGACTCTTATAACTGCCATCTGCTTTCTGTACAAATTGTAAATAGACTTTCGCTCCCTGTATTTTACCTCTGCCGCCTTCAGAATTTGAAAGAGAGCATTCCAATCAACATCGTCAAAAGCTTTCTCTAAGTCTACAAATGCTAGAAACGTAGGTTTGTCTTTCCTTAACCTATTTTCTAAGATAATTCGTAGGGTCAGTATTGCCTCACGTGTTCCAACATTTCTACGGAATCCAAACTGATCTTCCCCGAGGTCGGCTTCTATCAGTTTTTCCATTCGTCTGGAAAGAATGCGCGTTAGTATTTTGCAGCTGTGACTTATTGAACTGATTATTCGGTAATTTTCACATCTGTCAACACCTGCTTTCTTTGGGATTGGAATTATTATATTTTTCTTGAAGTCTGAGGGTATTCACCTGTCTCATACATCTTGCTCACCAGATGGTAGAGTTTTGTCAGGACTGGCTCTCCCGAGGCTATCAGTAGTTCTAATGGAATGTTGTCTACTCCAGAGGCCTTGTTTCGACTCAGGTCTTTCAGTGCTCTGTCAAACTCTTCACGTAGTATCATATCTCCCATTTCATCTTCATCTACATCCTCTTCCATTTCCATAATACTGTCTTCAAGTATATCGCCCTTGTATAGACCCTCTATATACTCCTTCCACCTTTCTGCTTTCCCTCCTTTGCTTAGAGCTGGATTTCCATCAAAGCTCTTGATATTCATGCAAGTGGTTCTCCTATCTCCAAAGGTCTCTTTAAGTTTCCTGTAGGCAGTATCTATCTTACCCCTAGTGAGATAAGCCTCTACATCCTTACATTTGTCCTCTAGCCATACCTGCTTAGCCGTTTTGCACTTCCTGTCGATCTCATTTTTGAGACGTTTGTATTCCTTTTTGCCTGCTTCATTTACTGAATTTTTGTATTTTCTCCTTTCATCAATTAAATTCCGTATTCCTTCTGTTACCCAAGGCATTCTACTAGCCCTCGTCTTTTTAGCTATTTGATCCTCTGGTGCCTTCACTATTTCATCCCTCAAAGCTACCCATTCTTCTGCTACTGTATTTCTTTCTCCAATTCCTGTCAATTGTTCTCTTATGCTCTCCCTGAAACTCTGTACAACCTCTGGTTCTTTCAGTTTATCCAGGTCCCATCTCCTTAAATTCCCACCTTTTTGCAGTTTCTTCAGTTTCAATCCACAGTGGTCAGAGTCCACATCTGCCCCTGGAAATGTCTTACAATTTAAAACCTGGTTCCTAAATCTCTGTCTTACCATTATATAATATATCTGATATCTCCTAGTATCTGCAGGGTTCTTCCACGTATAAAACCTTCTTTCATGATTTTTGAACCAAGTGTTAGCTCTGATTAAGTTATGCACTGTGAAAAATTCTACCAGACGGCTTCCTCTTTCATTTCTTATCCCCAATCCATATTCACCTACTATGTTTCCTTCTCTCCCTTTTCCTACTCTCGAATTCCAGTCACCCATGACTATTAAATTTTCGTCTCCCTTCACTATCTGAATAATTTCTATTATCTCATCATACATTTCACCAATTTCTTCATCATCTAGAGAGCTAGTTGGCATATATACTTGTACTACTGTGGTAGGCGTTGGCTTCGTGTCTATCTTGGCCACAATAATGTGTTCACTATGCTGTTTGTAGTAGCTTACCCGTACTCCTATTTTTTATTCATTATTAAACCTACTCCTGCATTACCCCTATTTGATTTTGAATTTATAACCCTGTATTCACCTGACCAAAAGTCCTGTTCTTCCTGCCACCGAACTTGACTCATTCCCACTATATCTAACTTTAACCTATCCATTTCCCTTTTTAAATTTTCTAACCTACCTGCCCGATTAAGGGATCTGACATTCCACGCTCCGATCCGTAGAACGCCAGTTTTCTTTCTCCTGATAACAACGTCCTCTTGAGTAGTCCCCGCCCGGAGATCCGAATGGGGGACTATTTTACCTCCGGAATATTTTACCCAAGAGGACGCCATCATCATTGAATCATACAGTAAAGCTTCATGCCCTCGGAAAAAATTACGGCTGTAGTTTCCCCTTGCTTTCAGCCGTTCGCAGTACCAGAACAGCAAGGCCATTTTGGTTAGTGTTACAAGGGCAGATCAGTCAATCATCCAGACTGTTGCCCATGCAACTACTGAAAAGGCTGCTGCTCCTCTTCAGGAACCACACGTTTGTCTGGCCTCTCAACAGATGCCCCTCCGTTGTGGTTGCACCTACGGTACGGCTATCTGTATCGTTGAGGCACGCAAGCGTCCCCGCCAACGGCAAGGTCCATGGTTCATGGGGCGGGGGGGGGGGGGGAGGGGGAAGACGAACATTACATATTTCTAAGGGCTGAGATTCACTGGTATAGGACCTAGGACTGGAAAAACTTTGTGTTTTCTTATGAATCCCTCATTCCCTCCTGTTAATGTTACAAGATACACAGATACTTAAGGGGAGACAATAAAAATAACTGGAGAAGAATCAATGAAATCTGCAATACTGGAAGTAGTTGAGGGAAATGATGGCGGTGGTGGTAAGTTCCTATGGCACCAAACTGCTGAGGTCGTCGGTCGCTGACTTAAACTAACTTACGTTAAGGACAACACAAACACCGAAGCCCGAGGGAGGACTCGAACCTCCGATGGCGACAACCGCGTGTGCCGTCGCAAGGCACCTCAGACCGCGCGCCTACTGACGTTTACAACGACATCCGCATAGCATTTGACGGATCATGGCTGAAAAGGGGCCATCAATCTCAAAATTTTTGTGGAGCTGCCATAAGTACTGATACTGGGAGAGCGCTTGACGTTGAAGTATTGTCAAAACATTGCCATTGATGCACAGAACTGGTTACCAATAATGAAAAGAATTAACTACATGAATAAAGCTGTCAGAAAACATATGAGTGTTCCGGTGGAGGCAAGAAAAATGCCTGAACTACGAATAAATTTCAGTACTCTCTAGAATAGCGCTATGGTATGCTAAATTCCTTCATGATGATGATTCCAGTTCATCCAGATTAAGAAATGACAGCAGGCCCTATGGTGACCTAACTTCATAAAAGTTAGAATGTGTCTGTCACGTGTAGATACGAATGGGTACTTGACTGCGTAAAATCAGGCAGAACTTTTTTAGCAAAAGTTTTAAAATGGCAAGACTACTACAGGACTTTCGACTGACAAAACCATCAATCAGCTAAGTGATTACTATGGCCAAGCCATTAGACAGAATACAAACTACCTGGAAGGAATGAGAAAAGGTGTATGGGCAAGTTTTATTCACAAGACGTCAAGTGATGCCGCTACACCAATTATGTTCAATTGACTGGTATAAATACCGCAAAGGTGAGGCAGCATCTCTGAAGGTGTTGGAGCAGTAATAAAGTCAGTATATAGAGATCTAGCACATCCTCATCTTCTCAAGAAACGCGTCACAGGAAAAACTGAAAATGTAAATGAGCCTTTTAACAATATTGTATGGACCATGGCGCCCATAAAAGTTCAAATGGTTTAAATGGCTCTGAGCACTATGGGACTCAACTGCTGTGGTCATCAGTCCCCTAGAACTTAGAACTACTTAAACCTAACTAACCTAAGGACATCACACACACCCATGCCCGAGGCGGGATTCGAACCTGCGACCGTAGCAGCAGCGCGGCTCCGGACGGGAGTGCCTAGAACCGCATGGCCACCGCGGCCGGCCCCATAAAAGTATTTGTGGACTTGGAAACACTGAAGGTTGGGGTCAATGCTGCTATAATTATCTTCAATAATGGAAATGCAGGAAGAATAAAGGTTCTGAAACAATTTAAAATTAAGCCTAGCCATATTACAGAAGCAATACTACAAGAACTGGATGGACAGCGGGTCTGCAAGGCAAAATTATGGACAAAAATACAACAGAAGCACCAACAATCTTCAGATGGAGAAACAGACTGCATCTGGTTGAACCTCAAAAAGATAAAGATTACATACCTGAGAAGTTTTAGGTGTCTCTTCATTAAATAGTTAGTTTTGGTTCAAATGGCTCTGAGCACTATGGAACTCAACTTCTGAGGTCATTAGTCCACTAGAACTTAGAACTAGTTAAACCTAACTAACCTAAGGACATCACACACATCCATGCCCGAGGCAGGATTCGAACCTGCGACCGTAACGGTCTCGCGGTTCCAGACTGCAGCGCCTAGAACCGTACGGCCACTTCGGCCGGCAGTTAGTTGTCCTCTACTTCAATTGTCAAGTGCGATTTCAGCAAAACTACTTTTTGCAAATTTTTCCCAATATCTATGAAACTACTGAGGTAAATGTCTGAAAATTTAACCTCTTACTGACGGCAGTACTATGTTTATGTGGATCTACAATGGCGGAGGCAGATAGCACTCATAGTTTGACAATAAAAAATATATTTTTGAAGAAATTACACAAATTTTAAGACTTTCGTTAAAAAATTAGTATCTTGATTTATAATGTAGTTAGATACTTGATAGTAGATCAGTGAATGTATAAAATAGGACCTATATTCTGGCAAAGTTTTGTTTTATTAACTTGGATAGTTCCTGCGAAAGCGGAATATGCCTGTAAATACGTAAAATTTAACGTTATCACGACAAGACATTGATACTTCCCTAAGTTTTTCTCGATCTCGGTGTTCTCACTGCACTGATCTTATACGCACACGACGACCATGCTCTGTTTAGGATGCTGTCTCTAGTTAGCCATTCACTATGTAAACTTAGTTGCTATCGACCACACGGAAATGTAGTTTCCCCTACCGCTCACCGCATCACTATATGGCGACTGGTACTGAACTCCCTCTTTTTTGGGATAGTAAATGCGTTGGTGTAAATGTGTCATGACCACACTGTCAAATGCTTTGGGCGGATCACAGAAAATACCATGCCATCTCAAATGTACCATGATGCCTGAGCACATGCCTCACAGGGGGTGATACACAATACCGTTACGAGTATGGCCCAGTGGTGCGCCAGCGCTGTGCAGCATACAGAGCGGGTTTGCTGGCCTTACGCCTAACGCAAATGTACGGTAGGCAACCGGAGACGCAGCCTGCAGGCAGTTGGCTGCAGCCGCCACCAGCCATCGGCGCCAACAGGCAGCAGACGGCCGTGCAGCGCCGAGCACGCCGGAAATGGCGCCAGGTTCCCATGTGGGCGGCAATTGGCGCGCCAGGGCCGTAAGAGGGCAATATCCGTGAGCGAGAACATAGGCGAGCGCGAAATAAGCTTTTTATCTGAGCCAGGCGGTAGCGAGTCCTCTTGAGCAGCTACAAGACTACAGAAACGAAAATGTCACTGCCACGTTGCAGAATCGTGTGCCATCTGTAAAGGAAACGTTCCGAAATCTATTTATAAATGAGTGAAGGAAAGTAAAGATTTATTGTCCATCAGTTTGTGAAAATATGTCCAAGTAGAGCGTAGCAGGCATAATTATCTGGAAGATAATCAGCCACCTCAATCGTACTGCTGTCTTCCCGCAACCAAAAATATTATCATCCGTATGCAGCTCAGGCGTAAGTCTCTGAAATACGCCGTACTTTCAGACGATACTGGAGCAGCTCACACAGGAAAACCCAAGATGACCACAGTCGGTTTACTGGGACACATTTGCGACTTTCCTTTTTACAGTCACACCATTTCAACTAAGGTGAAACTATTTTTGTGGCAAGAATGAGTCCATTCATAAGTCAATGTTGGTCATTTGCTGTTAACTCTCGTCACTTACTGCTGCCGCCCAACAAGCTTTTCTAGTCGCTACAGGACACAAACAGAGGTACTCAGTCTTTCCTATCCCAATCTAAAGGCACAATTACAGCTGCTCAAATACTCCGCAATCCACTGCAGATTGGTTGAAAAATCTTCATATTTTTCGTTATTTATCACTTCCATTTTAGTTAACTTTCGTTTAATACATTTATTGACCTCTGACTCATAGTTCAGCAGCCATTAACTCAATGCTGCTAGCCATCCATCGAACCACGAACGCACTTTACCACAAATTTCAAATATATAAAATGTATAGAAAATATTGTTAATACACACCACTCCGTGATATATATGCTGCAGGTAGCATCATAATTTTGTAGATGCAATTGTGCATTTCCTCCTGGAACAAGTTCTCCACAATAACACCCGCCTTTCATCAAATTCTGTCACGTAAGATCATTGATAATCATCCTCAGACTCGAGTAACGTAAACAGGCCGATCACGCATTTGAAATCCTTCGACATACCCCCTCATCTATACAACCCAAAATTCAGAACACTCCAGCAGCATTTAGTAATAGATCAGGAAAATGTCTTTTGCTGCATCAAATCGTTTTCTTAGAAATAGGTCTAAAAATGTAAATCACTATTTTTTTCTCTTGTCTCCATTTTTATGGTTTCGTATATCAGCGAAAACGGAACCCTTATAGGATCGCTCTCTGTTCGTCTATCTGTCCGACTGCCAAGACCCCTTTTAGTCAGGAACAGGCAGAGGTATAAAGTTGAAGTTTATGTCAAATATTAAGGTCTATAGTCCCTTGGCGGTGGAAAAATTTTAATCTTACAAGTCAGTGCAATCAAAAGACACGGCTATTTATTCATGTTACATATTTCTACACTCGCAAACTCACTCATCAAAGCCCATAGATGAACTATATACAAACATAAATAAGTTTGTAGCAAACCATCAGAGCACGAATGCAACTCGCATTTGCCTTTTTTTTGTTTGTATACGCTTCAAATGGTTCAAATGGCTCTGAGCACTATGTGACTTAACTTCTGAGGTCATCAGTCGCCTAGAACTTAGAACTACTTAAACCTAACTAACCTAAGGACATCACACACATCCATGCCCGAGGCAGGATTCGAACCTGCGACCGTAGCGGTCACGCGGTTCCAGACTGAAGCGCCTTTAACCGCACGGCCACACCGGCCGGCGTATACGCTTCCCTTCATGTTGATTGACATCGTCATTTCTGAGTCTTTAACCCATGTCACTGAGTCTAAGGTTAGGTAATCACGAACAACAAGTTTTTTTTTTCTCTCCTTCTTACGAATCATATAGTATTTTTATTCATTTCCCTGTCCTTCATTTTGTTTCTGCAGACATGAAATGAAGATTACTACCAGATACTTATATTATGTTACGGAATATGCAACAAAACCTTTATTTGTGAGTAGCAGATGTCATTAGTATGTGTCTTTATGTGGCTGCACCGTCCTTCAGGCAACACACCCACTGGGTATGCTACACGACTGACGCAAGTAACACTTTTATCTGGAAAGAGAAACTGTTTGACGTTCCGTTGCCGAGGAAGTCGTTGGAGTTCAGACTTCAAAATGAACGTTGATGGACCACCGTGGCCTATTAAATGGAACAATTACGGCATTTGCGTTAAACGTTTTAAGGCAGGCATGGTAAACAGAAATGTGGATTATTTGGAAGTGGACGTATGCGTACACAGTGACTTAAACACTATAGCTATTCCATCCATTTTGATTGAAACTGACGACTGCTACTGAAACCTGTTGAAGACATGCCCAGTAGTACTGCCGACTCTTTTTCTAAATCTCATTCAGTGAACGCCCCTTACCTCTTACGTTTCCCCGTTTCCTTTGCTGAAATGAGGCCAGCAGTGCTTTATGAGATCCGTACCGTTGTACGGCGGACATTCACAAGGGACTTGGCCATTATAAAGTGAAGATAAGGAGGGGCGTTTATAGCGGCTGCAGTTGACTGGCGCTCTTCAAGTGTTACGAGGATGAGATAAAAGTTCGGGAGCTGGCAGTGGAAGACTATCGTTTATGGCGGGTATTCACTTAACTTTTTGATAAGTTTTCTGTCGCCAATAAATTTTTTACGAGTGGATTTCATCCATGAAGTGAGATTATGGCACGTGTCAACAACACATCTACAGCCGTCATAATTACTTACTGTGACTCAACAGATTCTTCAGTCACCAGTTCGCTCGAATACAGTAAGAAGTTGACGCCAAATAGTGCCAAGTGTGCTAAGTAGATTCAGAGTCTAGTAATTCCTTCTTCAAGCTCCGAAATTTTCCCATTGCCAGTGAATGTTTGTCAGCAACACGATTTTCCTCTCTTGCTACTACTGCCATTTCAAGCTACTTTTCATTTAGTTACTGCAGAATCCGTTCATAATAGTCGGCTGATATCGCTTTTAATAATGCAAATATAGTGCCTTTGTCACATTATTGAAATTTTGTCCTTAGAGAAATACAGCGACCCACAAAGAGTTTTGAATGATTATACTGCAGATACAGAGCAAATCTACAGAACTCGGTTTTTGAATTACTTGTTGTTCCACGTTGTTGTTGGAATACTTAATGTAGTGTTGCACAGCACAATAATTTTATTGGGCAGGTTTAAAATTTTGTTAAAGTTCTAATAGGCGATCTCGGAACAGAGTAAGGTAGTGCTGAGCTGGTGTGCCAATCGTTATAACAACATGGCGTACTGCTGGTATAACAGACCTCGGAAAAGGGCAGACATAAACGCAAGCACCACTGTGGTACTTAAGGAGGCAATATAAGGAAACACGATGTTACTTCGCCGACTGAGCGTCGCTACAAAGTCAGATGTAGATGGAAGGAACGGACCTTTGGGGACTCAGAAACTTATTGAAATTACTACAGTGAAGTACGGAGAATTGACGGGTCTGATAAATGGCAACAAACGCTTTGATACAACCAGGGCCACTACGTCCTAGATGCAGGCTCGAACTGTTAAATACAGAGGCTTTCGGAGCTGAAGAATACATTCTGTCGTGCTACCAGTCTCTCTGTGTCACTAGAACCAAAGGAAATGACAGCTCACTGAATTTCAAAGAAAACACAACATAGTGATCTCTGACGGCCAGCCTGTTACTTGCTTCCTGACTCCAACACCGATAGACAGCCAGTCTGATGTATACCACAGCTGTGGTCTGCCACTGCTGCCTACTGGGTCATCGTGGATGAGAAGACTGGCGAGTAGCCAGCCCTCCTCCACTACTGGGTCATCGTGGATGATCTGATGCTGCCATCTTCGCACGGAACAGGCGAGAGGGTGTCAGCGTCGCTGCCTGGCCAGCTATTTAACATCTGCTGCATTCATGGTCGATTCCTGGTGTGTGAATGGGGGGGGGGGGGGGGGGGAGGAGCTAGTCCTGGACCACAGTCGGCGGTTTCCACCTGAGCGCACGACTGGCTGTCTTTGAAAGCGCTGAGGTGGTAGCCGCACAGAGTCATCACAGTATATCTCAGCAGGCCACGCCTTCCCGGCCCAGCTAGCATCGCCAACACAGTATGCAACCTTGATACTGGTCTGTGGCAGCGACGTCAAGACTCTCTGATAAGTCATCAACGTTCCTTCGCAGCGCGTGCCTCCGTGCTTGGCTACCAGTTGCAGCTCTGAAGACATTCATACCTTGGTAGACCAGTAAACGTTGTTACACATAACGCTGTCCCACTGATGCCTCTGGGCGTGCAATGGAGCATTCTCCCTCACTCTTTGCTAGACCTCCCGATCGCAACGCTACCACAGATACGGGTTGCAACAGTAGCATCATTATTAAAAGGTACTTTCCTGATAACTCGCCCAAATCCTTAATAGTGATAAACTTGGTTATGCGGAATATGTTTGAATTAATGATGTGGCGTAAGAATGGAGGTGGTGACGGTGGAGGGGGGGGGGGGGGTGGTTGGAGGGATGTGATGCACACTGGGTACCAGATTCCTTGGGGTGAGAAAAGTTGCCAGGTTCTGTGGAATGGGCAGTAAACTTATTTTTCCGTTCCTAACACTTTCTGTAACGGGCCCTAGACTAGAGAGCTTATGGACAGGGCCTGCCCGTTGTGTATGCATACGCGTATTGTAACGCTAAAATAGCGTGTAAACAAAAGTTCATCTGAAGCAGTACTCGAGACAGTAATGAAATGTCATGTGACGAGGGCCTCCCGTCGGGTAGACCGCTCGCCTGGTGCAAGTCTTTCGATTTGACGCCACTTCGGCGACTTGCGCGTCGATGGGGATGAAATGATGATGATTAGGACAACACAACACCCAGTCCCTGAGCAGAGAAAATCTCTGACCCAGCCGGGAATCGAACCCGGGCCCTTAGGATTGACAGTCTCTCGCGCTGACCACTTTTTTTTTTTTTTTACCGCTCAGCTACCGGGGGCGGACACTCGAGACAGTGATGTCACTGATCTTGGTGTGACATGCAGGGTGATTCTTATTAACGTTTAGAAACTTCTTAAGCGACGAAGATGACGCATATAATGTAAGACACAAGGAGCTCCGGATGAGGGGAAATACCCCAGAAATGGATGAGAAATGTTGATCATGTGACATCAGCACATGTCGTTCCTCGCCACACGTGCAGCGGTTGAGCCTATCGGCCTGTCACAGCTGATCATCCCAACACTAGTCAAATATTCACGTCTGTGTGGCTCCGGGCCCAAGTGCGTGGCTTTAGCGCGTGGGGCTCAGGGTTCGATTTTTTCATCTGGCAGGCTGTATTTTTTTGAGTGAGTTAGACTATTATGTGTTTACATTGAGGTAATATTTGTTATTTTATTTACCGGTCTCGTGGTATCCTCTGGTTTATTGGAAAGTATGGTACAACAAAAACCTACTGTAGTGCATTACAAGTAAGTGAGTGTAAATTCCAGAAATGTGTCGTTATCAGTAAATGATTTACGTTTTCTTAGCTAAATAATATCTGCACACAAAAGAGAAGGAAAGAAACACAAAATAAAGACAACTTTTCCTTTGTTAAACCGAGGATAGTAATTTTGTAACTTCTATATCTACAATAAAATTACTGTCTTCGGTTTAACCAAGGAAGAGGTGTCTTTATTTTGTGTTCGTTTCCTTTTCTTTCCTTCTTTTTTGTTTACAGACATTTACAAAAGGTGTTTCGAAATTTGCTCCATTTGTCTGAATACAAGTATTGCATCGCTCAGTCATCCCTTAGCTTCAAGGACCAACCGCTGCACTTGCCGCTAAGTGCGTCGTCTGCTGACGTCACATGTTCAACATTTCTCATCAACTTTGGGGTATTTCTTAATATTTGCGACGCCATGTGGCTTACATTAAATTACTTGTCACAGCATTATCTACGTCGCTTTGGACGTTTCTAAACGTTAATAAGACTCACCCTGTGTGTTTTCTTTTATAGAGAGCATTATTAACTAAGCTTCTCAGTCATTTTTTGTGATTTGTACATCCAGTGACAGTTTTCGTGCTGTTATTATTTTGTAGTAAGTAGAGGTTTTAGACTGCAAACTAAGGAAAACCAAACCTTTGTTAGCGAAGGCACTGTTATCGTAATAACATAAGTTACTGCATACAAGTGACATCCGGTTTACGGTTTCCCGGATTCGAAACGTGTTTTTCCACAAAACGAGTAGCTTAATATATGTACCGATGTAAGTATATTAAATTATAGTTTCCTTCAAGATCAGGTTCTCTAGCCTATCGCATTTATTAGCACAACGCCACGGCTGTTGCGTTTCTTAAATCACGCAACTGCGATAGCATGTTCTTGGATGTAGCGCTCTTTCCAGAACCGCTTTAAATTTTTTATGGTGTAGTACAAACAGGTAAGTACTTGCATTGGATCAAAGTGATCTGAGAGCATTTTCTTATGCCTATTACCTAACTTTCTACATCTCGCTTACAGATTTTACCAGGGAAATCATTCGTTATGTGTACACATAAAACAGAGAAGTAGAAGTAAAGGAGCCATTTGTAGGTTATTTTCAGGTAACTGGGTAACAAGTTTTCAACATAACGGAAGATACTTTACAGTTTATTGAGCAGGATAGACCACATACAACAATGTGCCGAGGTCAAGGATGCGACAGTGTTTGTTCAATGGCTGGAGAGCATTCAGTATTTAAAGCAAGAATTTGTGAACTTAATCCTAATACACTGTTGGTGCCCTGTGGAGACCTCTCTCTCAAACTGCGCAGATTACACACTTTTGCAACAATCCATTGTGTATGACTTTTTTGGGACCTTAGAAAGTTTGTACTAAGTGTTTTATTCAGTTTCTACCCGAAGATGGACGACCCTTCTGAAAGACTTTGCAGTTACAGTTAAGAGACTTTCGGGTACACCATGGTGTGCTCACTACGGAACTATTGACTGGTTTATCAGTGCTTCACAAAGACTGTCGGTTTATACTGAGGAACGTTCTGATTCTTCGGAAACCACAGAAAGCAGAGGAGCTCTCTGAACTCTGCTACCCGCGTGTTGTGATTTCCCCTTTTGTGTTGTTTGTGTTTTTCGATTACTGTCTTAGACGTCATGTTCGTGGGGTCAGCTTCGGAATGTGTATTACGAAGGGCTATTAAAGAGATACACATAAAGCTCTTTTTCAAAGGCAACAGAAATTGTCGTCTTGACGAAGCACTTCGATTTGCAAAGGAAACATGTAAACAGATGTTCATTCCTGTGTTTAACAGCAGAAATATCAGGAGGAAGAAAAGGATTCCCGGCGAGAACGCTGCGAACGAGACACTCACTTTACTGCAGGAACTGAGAAGGCCAGTGTCACAGTGTATCGACAGGTTTCTACAAGAAATCAGTACGCGTTGTAAAACCATTGGAAGCATATCAGATCGTTTTGCTATTTTAGAGGCCAGTAGTCTGATTAAAATCTAAGAAACGGAAGTTCCAACAACTGTAAAAATTTCAGTTGACAATTATGACGAGATTTCTGAAGACAGTATCCTTCCAGAAATTTCGCGGTTAAGAAGGTTCTGGAAGTTGCCAGAGTTCCAGAAGATGAGTCTCTTAGTTGGGTATTTTTAGGGTTCTTACAGTTCGCGGATGCATATGAATTTTCCAGATCTGTTCCCAAACGTCATTTTTGCAGTAAGACATCTCTTAACTCTGCGTGTTTCGGTAGCGTCCTGCGAAAGGAGTTTATCAAAATTCAGACTAAAAAAATTGTCTTAGGTGCAATGTAAGTCAAGCACGATTGCCTAGTTTGGCAATTTTGTTGCTTGAAAATAGATGGTTTAAAGGTATCGATTTTGATGAAACAGTTCAGCAGAAAAAGTTAGTAGGACGAGATTCCAAGATACAACTAAAAAGATTTATGTTTACTTGTACCGATCAACTAAAAACCAATTAAACTATATTATTTATAAAACTGCGATTTACTTACTTGTTTCCAAACATAAACTTTGCTTGTCTGAGTGTAACATTATATTTCGCTTACTTGACCATTTATATAAAAATTGCTCTCCTCCCCCCCCCCCCCCAAAAAAAAAAGATAATTTCTGATGTTTTGTGGAGTGGGTAGCTGGGGAGTGGCGGGAGGGGAGAAGATTGAAGGTAAACCTACGCATCGAGTGCAAACTACTCAGCTACGCCACAGATTCCTCACTATTTCCCAGAATAAGAAAACATATTCGGTATTTTTACCTCATTTAATTCTTCTCCAAACTGAATTATATACTTAAATGTATATACTGTAGCCAAGACTTGGTTACCTTTTACAATTTTTATACACCGCAATTACCTCCATTGCCTCAGAGTGTGGCCGTTAGACCTAGCCCGTGCTTTAGCCTGTTTATTGCATAAAACCCTTTCTCCTTTATAAATTCAATGCTAGTTCAATTGTTATCTGATTTACCTAAACAATATTCAACAGTTTATTGTAGCATTCATTTTGAAAAGTATGAATTCTCTTCTTGTCTGTACATTTTGGTGTTAACATTTTATTTTCATATACAACAACACTCAAAAACTCTCTGAAGAAACTTTCTAACAGATTTATACTTGACGTTAACAAATTTTTATTTTTCATGAAAGTTTTTCTTGCTAATGACACTCCACATTTTGTGTATCCTGGTTACTATAGCCTCGTCTATTCTTTACTAGTCAAATACGAAAATTTGTCAATGAATTTCAGCACCTTATTTTGTAAACTATTTCCCCCAGCACCACCTGACTTAACTCGGTTAAGCTCCATTTTCCTTGTTTCTCATTTATAACCTTTTTTATATAGCTTATCCATTCTGCTGAATTGTTCAAATGTGTGTGAATTTCTAAGGGACCAAACTGCTGAAGTTATGTGTCCCTAGACTTACACACTACTTAAACTAACTTAACGTAATTTATGCTAAGAACAAGACACACTGCCGACCGGGGTGGCCGAGCGGTTCTAGGCGCTACAGTTTGGAACCGCGTGGCCGCTACGGTCGCAGGTTCGAATACTGCCTCGGGAATGGATGTGTGTGAAGTCATTAGGTTAGTTAGGTTTAAGTAGTTCTAAGTTTTAGGGGACTGATGACCACAGCTGTTAAGTCCCATAATGCTCAGAGCCATTTGAATTTGAACAATACACACCCATGCCCGAAGAAGGACTCGAACCTCCGGCGAGAACGGCCGCCCAATCCGTGAGGTGGCGCCTCAAACTGCACTGCCATTCCGAGTGGCATTGAACTAATCTTCCAAATCATTTGCTGTCTCTAACAGAATTACGTGGACATCTTCAAGCATTAAAGTTTTTATGTCTCGCATCTGTTCTTTTATTTCAAATTTCCTCTGGTTTCCTTTAGTGCCTGCACCATGTATGGATTGAACAATATGGAGAACATGGAGTACAGGCTACAACCCTTTCTCCCTTCTCAATTTACGTCTTTCGACTTCTCAACTCATGATGTTTAAATCAACAGAATTTGGTTCTCTAAGCTGAATGTACTCTCGGATTCCTTGGTTGGGTCTAAGCAGTGTTACTTATTTTACACAGGAAAAGATCCACCAAACAACTACTACATTAATATAATTACTCAGTCAAACATAATTAACTTATGTCTATAGAATGATGTCCGGAATTCGATTCGAGGTGTTTCGTTGAGACGTGCTCATGGAGATACGCTCCACAATGTTCAGAAGACTCGGAGTAAGGGGTAATAGCCTCTTTGTGTGTGTGTGTGTGTGTGTGTGTGTGTGTGTTGGTAAAACCGTCACGTGCGTCAGCGCTGCACAGCGCGGACGTGTCCGTGAGCCGGTGGCTCAGTCGGATTCCCGTCGTCGTGTCGTGGTCCAGATTGCTCCCAGCATGCACCGCGCGCAATTAGGCGGCCGCCTGCGCCACAGGCAGACGGAAGGCGCTTTGCCTTATTACGTGCTGTGCTTGCTATTCATAGAGGCCGCCCGACCACGACTGTTGGAGAGCTTCGCCGGCACCTAATGAACCTTTTAATATTGATGTACCATTAAATATTGATGCACGTCTCGACACTTCAACACTAATTCCACTTTGCCGAGAAACACTGAAGCTAAAACTGAAAACGATTTCGCTGAACATTAACGGTGTCGTTGTCACGCTTTAATGTGGTCTTCTCACTGGGCCGTCTAGTTGAAGACAACCGGACATGATTAGGAGATCCTCTCACGTCCGAGTTTTAAGGAATTTTCGAGATCCATGAAAACACGCGCGTCATTCGGACTCCGAGTGGAGTAGACTATGGCGAAACAACATATAAAGTACGTGACACGACGTTGTTAGAACGAGAAGCGTGCCTGCTACAGAGTATACTGACTTTGATAGCGTGATGAAAGCATTATAGCACAGTTGGAACATTCCAGTGACATGTGGAGTATCTGGAATAGTTAGCGGTTAGAGGCAGTCCGCAGTCAGAGTGGGATGGGCCTGGATTTGGAGAGTAGTGCTTCACGTAGCATTATATAACACAATGGAGAAAAGTTGGAACTGTGTCTTTGTGTATGGGTGTGTGTGTGTGTGTGTGTGTGTGTGTGTGTGTGTGAGAGAGAGAGAGAGAGAGAGAGAGATATTATGATGATGATGATGATGATGATGATGATACCTTCAAACGCAGTATGGCCAAGGGTATCGACGTACTTCAATCCGGGATCAGAATCTTAAACTTTAAGTAGTTTGAGATGCCCAATGAGCAGAGCTGATGCTCTGGCTAGAAGCGCTGCTACAGCTTCTCCTGTCAGATTATACAGACTAGGTTTCGAGATTCCGCTCTGTATTCTCGGTGATCAGCTAATGCGTTCATCTCGTGAAGAGAGACCGCGCAGTGCCGCGAATTTTCTGTCTTGTCCATCGTTAGTAGACCCAAGAACAGTGAGGCAGTTTCCTGTTCACGGATGCGTCGAGTTTCACCGTCTGATAATCCAGCGTTCTTCATACGCATAATAACCCTGACGAAATTGTAGGAAAAAATCAGTAGGGTGGCGCCAGTGTTCCAGTCTGAGGCAGTATGATATTATGAGCACCTATACTTCAGAAAATATTTTCTAGATGTATTGTATTAGCAACAGTCGTAGAGGTGACATCCTGCCACGGTATATCAACTGTTTCATGTTACGAGTGACGCCAGGTTTAATTTCGCAGTTGCTAAAGTCTGGAGGACTGGTACCTACGTCATGAGGGTATCATGTATCAAAAGTAACAACTTTGTTCCTCTACCTCTACATCTAAATCAACATACATACTCCGCAAGCCACCATACGGTGTGTGGCAAGGGGGGGGGGGGGGGGGGGAGGGGGGGTGGGGGCTGTACTCTGGACAACTACTCGTTTCCTTTCCTGTCGAGGTAAAATCTAATATCTACACTCCTCCGTATGAGCCCTAATTTTCCGTACCTTACCTTCGTTGTCCTGACGCGAAGTAGGATCATTCTGTAGTCAGTTACAAATTCCGGTTCTCTAAACTTTCCCAGTAATGTTCTACGAAATGAATGTCTTCTTCCCTCTAGGGATTCCCACCTGACTTCCCGAAGTATATCCATAACAGTTGCTTGCTACCGGTAACGAATCTATCATCTCTCCTCAGAACTGCTTCGATGTCGTCCTTCAATCCAACCTGGTGCGAATCCCAAACACTCGAGCGCTATTCAAGACCAGCTCTCACTACCGTCCTATATGCTGTCTCCTTTACAGATGAGCTATGCTTCCCTAAAATTCTCCCAATAAAACGGTCGACCATTCGTCTTGCCTACGACAATCCTCACACGCTCGTTCCATTTCATATCGTTTCGCAAACTAGAGTCCTACTGAAAATGAGTTGGACACCCAAGACAGAAATATTAGTGCTCCATTACTACCACAGACGTCAAGAGAACACTTGTACAGGAACGGGAGAGTTACTGCATCATCAACAGCAATTAAGTCGCAATAAAACCATGCAAGGCCATCTTCGACTTAATACGAAATTTCTGATACGTGACGTAAGATTCAATAAGGGGCAAAGTAGCACTTCAGTAATTGTTCTGATATCTTGACCTTCCGTCCTGGTGTAGAAATTGGTGCTAGGTATAATATCCCATTTTACTTTTCATATTCTTATTGTAAGATTATTTGAATTCTAATCCTTAAAACATTATTATTTATGCCCATGTATCCTTCCTTTCTCTGATTTTAAACTATGAATATTACGAACAAATTTTACATCATTAAGGAAAGTAGCCAAGGAACAAAAATTTCAATATGGATCGAAAACGTACAGAAGACACTGAGCAGATTTTAATGATTATCTTTTGATTATTATATGTCTTTCCCCTCAGTTATGTGACTGGAAAGTAGCAACTTCCACTGAATACTGATGCCACCATGTACGTAAGCTTGCACATAGTGGCGGTTTATAGTTCTCATTCATTAAATTATTGTTAATGATGGACGAGTAAGTGAATGCGTATTATCTGTTTGAATCGTGTATTCGAACTAGCTTCGTTCATTATCTCCGTCTTCGGAAAGAGGGAGACAGAAGAAAGAAATCCCTAAATGAATTACTGTTATTATGGTACGTGGCCTGCGTAATCACAGATTGTATCTATTCCTTGCTAAGAGTTCTACTTATTCCAAAATTAAGAAATGTTGTGCAAGTCATCTGCAATTGCGTAAATTCAGCCGTAAGCAAATTTTGTCTGCTTCTAATATTTTGGGTCCGCAGCTCGTGGTCGTGCGGTAGCGTTCTCGCTTCCCACGCCCGGGTTCCCGGGTTCGATTCCCGGCGGGGTCAGGGATTTTCTCTGCCTCGTGATGACTGGGTGTTGTGTGCTGTCCTTAGGTTAGTTAGGTTTAAGTGGTTCTAAGGTCTAGGGGACTGATGACCATAGATGTTAAGTCCAATAGTGCTCAGAGCCATTTGAACCATTTCTAATATTTTGGCTACAAACCGTTTAGCCATCTTCAAAACGAACCATATACGCTGACTACAGCACTTTACCGTCAGTCTTTCCGACATGTTCCAAAAGTGACTGGATTGTTTACAGCCAATATATTAATAGAAAAAGAAATCTATCATGCTGAGCCCACAATTTTATGACTCAGGTAATGTGCTGTGAGAACATAAGATTCATACCCGGTGTGTGGTTCACTGGTCTGTATTCAGCATTTTGACTTCTACAGTCCTTACCTGGACGTCCGTAGTCCATATATTCCTTCCTTACATCTTCAGTTTTGGTGAACAGCTGTCTGCTGCAATCATCGTCAGTTTGAAACAGTAACGAAGTATTCAGTGCCTTTCTGCCTCTAAAATGTTGATCAGAAAAACGATGTGAAACCTGAAGTGCCTTGTTTTGATGTATCACATGTAAAAGTCATGGTAGACAGAACAATATCCCTCTCTCTCTGTTAGACGTCGAGATCAAGAGCATATTTGAAAACATCTCTACGTTCCGCGAGGTCATTTGCCTGCAAGCGATGGGGAATTGCCATCTTGTCGACAATGTATCATTGTAAAATTACTTCTGATACAGTCTTGACTGTATTACTTTTACACAATGGGATATGACTACTTGTGGTGATCCAGACCTACAAATGATGTATTCTTCAAGAGACCTGGTGATCTGCAGAATTTTACCATTTGGTGAAGCATTGGTGAAAGCGTGGAAGCTAATGCAGTCAGTGTACAGTATTGTCCGTTTATTCCCATTGTCGGCTTGGGAGAGCTCCCCAGGATGTCAACTGTAGACTTCTGAAATAGAAAATATGAAACAGGAAGTGGTTTCAGATACCATAGGGGTAACCGAGGCACCTGCATCCATCATTGGGCTTCCTTACAATGGGCTTAACACTATGTGACAGAACAGTAGCAATCCAGCGAACGGTACATGATTCAGATTCTGTCAAGAGTATTTGACAATCTCAAACGACGAGATGTTGGTGCATTGTCAAAAAGTTTCAGCATGACTGGCCATAAATGAGTTGGGATGACTAGTAACTGTTGCTGTTCCGTAGCGTGGTAAGTCCATTCCTATAATGTTGCCGGTATTAACCTGAAATCTCCTTTGAAACTACTACTTCTCTAAGGTATATATATATATATATATATATATATATATATATATATATATATATATATATATATATATATATATATATACAGCAATTTTCTATCTTCACTTTATTCATCTGCAACATTCGTAAGCGCAAAGGCGACTGATGTTATCACCCGTGTTTTAATGTTCTTCGAATGGATTCTACGAAAATCGGTCAGCACCCTGATTTTCCGTCCTTTTTTATCGGCACGCATGTGACAGCATGCGCTACCTGATACACAGTGTGTTTCAAAAGGCCGCGCATAAAAACGGAATTCTTCCGGGGCTCATACCTCGGGTTGTGTCGGTGATGGGAAGGTAGGCCTAAGTGTTTTGAAGAACTCTTGGTCTAGGGACAATTTTTGTAGCCAACAGAAGGATTTTCTAACTGTAACTATCCTGCGGTACGCGGTCAAAGTATGAATGTCACACACTTCCTCCTGCTTAGGCAAATGGAGCATATGGTTTAGTTCTTTTTGCATTGTATATGGTCTACGGTGAGCCTTGGGGGGCTAATGGAGGCACTAGAAGTTCGTGGGCGTTTTTTTTTTATCGTTTTTCGTACTAAAACCGAGTCGCGGATTCCAAGACGGCTAATTTTTACAATATATTCCTTAGATCCCGTTCACGAATAACCTTGAAAATTTTATCTGTTTCCGAGATACACAGCTTCAACGTTACCCTACTTGTGCACGTAAAATATGCACATAAAGTCCTGGGTGAGGCGAAAACAGTTTATAAAGTAACGTAACACGGAGGAATATGGTGTGAAGTTGTTTGACAGATTTCCCTTTTGCCATTGAATGTAGGTTTATTAAAAGTCTGCTATTGCAGTTTCAACATTGCGGTCGGTCATCTTCAAGTGGGTAACACGTCTGCAAGCACTGCAGTACTCATCAGTAAAAGCAATAAAAATGACGTGAACCTCTAATGGTCGAGTCAATTTACGTCATCTTATTGCCTTTACAGATGACTACTGCTGTGCTTTCAGCACGTGTTACCACTTGAAAATGACCACGATGTGAAGAATGCAACAGTGATTTTTTAATAAATGTACAGCCAATTCGAAGAATGAAGTCTTTCAAAAAACTTTACTTGAATGTGAAGCCACAGGAAATACAACTATGCTGTAAAGGGTCTCCGTTATCATCAGAAAGGTTCTGGGAAAACATGTTGTAGTAATTAAGGATATGCAAAATTTTTGTGTCCATAAAATCCGGTCTCAGAGGTAAAATTAGTTTTGTGTTATTTCAATTTCATGTAAGTTGTCAATATTTTACTGACCCATGAAGTTCTCTTCATATGAGTAACATGCCCTGCTATGGCATGGAAAAGAAGGCAACCTGCGGAAAAATGTTCCTATAGGAACACAAAAGAAGCAGGTATGCTCCTGTTTAAGAGACTGACTGAAAAGTGGGGTGCCAGTAGCCTCATTCTACTTTGATCAGTACCTTTAAAACTTTTCACAAAAACTTTGACATGCGAACATACTCCCTCTTCTTTATACTGACAGAGAAAGAGACAGTGGCAGTGGGAAAGAGATGGAAAAAAATAATTATTAGAAGATAGTAGAGAATGGTTGTAGTACAGAAAGAGCGAAGGAGAAAATGGCGATGTGAGAGAAAGAGGGAGACACAATGGAATTGGAACGTAGTTGTCAGTGACAGAAAAGTGTTAGGAAAAGAGTGAAGGAGACAGTGCAAGTGGGACAGGAATACAGAGAGAAGAAAGCGGAAGTGGGTGCGAGCCAGCGATAGAGAGAGACAAAATCTATGACAATAACAATGAGGAAGAGAGAGAGAGAGCAGTGACGGTGAGAAGAGACAGCAACAGAGGAAAGTAATGAATGAGGTAGAAACAGTAAGAGAGAGCAAGATGGAGACATTGATAGTGAGGAAAGCGGTACTAGTAGTACAGAACGAAGGAGACTGTGGCTGTGAGACAGAAGACAGAGACAACTAGAGAGGCATAAAAAGGTAGAGCGAATGCCTATGAGCGACTTATATCAATGGACTAATAGGTGCGACCGAGTTAGGGGAGCTTGTGCGTGTGAAAGACGTGATACATGTTATATAGAACTCAAATATGTTCGCAATGCTAAATTTTTTGGGAAAATTGTTAAAGGTACTGACGAAGGTAGAATGTGGCAGCAGGCACCCCACTTTCCAGTCAGTCTTTGAAACAGGTACACACAAGGTCTGTTCAAAAACTTTCGGAACATTAATAATTTCGCGCTAATGATGTGTTGAAGCGAAATGTGGTTGGCATCCCCGCACACGTGTAGCTTTAGGAAGGTTCTTTGTTGTATGTCTGTTAGTTATTGTTCAGTGCTGTACTGAGTAGAAACTTGTGTCGCACAGTTTGGGAATTTCGAGATTATTATTATTATTATTATTATTATTTCCTTCACTTTCTCAGACGTTAAGTCCGGTTAAAAATGGAGTGACGCGGACCATGATCAAGCGTCACTTCCTTTTAACTGTACGGTATGTGTTATATTGCATTTAGGAACTTTCGGGTAATTGAACATGTATCAATAATTACGGATTTCTGTAGTTGTATATATATGTTTGGATGTAGCTGTATTGCATTGATGTACTAGTGGATACTGTGTGGTATGACTCCTGTAGTTGATAGTATAATTGGTATGATGTCAACTTTATCCTGATGCCACATGTCTTTGACTTCCTCAGCCAGTTGGTTGTATTTTTCAATTTTTTCTCCTGTTTTCTTTTGTGTATTTGTTGTATTGGGTATGGATATTTCGACTAGTTGTGTTAATTTCTTCTTTTTATTGGTGAGTATGATGTCAGGTTTGTTATGTGGCGTTGTTTTATCTGTTATAATGGTTCTGTTCCAGTATAATTTGTATTCATCATTCTCCAGTACATTTTGTGGTGTATACTTGTATGTAGAAACGTGTTGTTTTAAAAGTTTATGTTGTAAGGCAAGCTGTTGATGTATTATTTTTGCGACATTGTAATGTCTTCTGGGGTATTCTGTATTTGCTAGTATTGTACATCCGCTTGTGATGTGATCTACTGTTTCTATTTGTTGTTTACAAAGTCTGCATTTATCCGTTGCGGTATTGGGATCTTTAATAATATGCTTGCTGTAATACCTGGTGTTTATTGTTTGATCCTGTATTGCAATCATGAATCCTTCTGTCTCTCTGTATGTATTGCCTGTTCTTAGCCATGTGTTGGATGCGTCTTGATCGATGTGTGGCTGTGTTAGATGATACAGGTGCTTGCCATGAAGTGTTTTCTTTTTCCAATTTACTTTCTTCGTATCTGTTGATGTTATGTGATCTAAAGGGTTGTAGAAGTGGTTATGAAATTGCAGTGGTGTAGCCGATGTATTTATATGAGTGATTGCCTTGTGTATTTTGCTAGTTTCTGCTCGTTCTATAAAGAATTTTCTTAAATTGTCTACCTGTCCATAATGTAGGTTTTTTATGTCGATAAATCCCCTTCCTCCTTCCTTTCTGCTTAATGTGAATCTTTCTGTTGCTGAATGTATGTGATGTATTCTATATTTGTGGCATTGTGATCGTGTAACTGTATTGAGTGCTTCTAGGTCTGTGTTACTCCATTTCACTACTCCAAATGAGTAGGTCGATATTGGTATGGCGTAAGTATTCATAGCTTTTGTCTTGTTTCTTGCTGTAAATTCTGTTTTCAGTATTTTTGTTAGTCTTTGTCTATATTTTTCTTTTAGTTCTTCTTTAATATTTGTATTATCTATTCCTATTTTTTGTCTGTATCCTAGATATTTATAGGCATCCGTTTTTTCCATCGCTTCTATGCAGTCGCTGTGGTTATCCAATATGTAATCTTGTTTAGTGTGTTTTCCCTTGACTATGCTATTTTTCTTACATTTGTCTGTTCCAAAAGCCATACTTATATCATTGCTGAATCCTTCTGTTATCTTTAGTAATTGGTTGAGTTGTTGATTTGTTGCTGCCAGTAGTTTTAGATCATCCATGTATAGCAAATATGTGATTTTGTGTGGGTATGTTCTAGTAATATTGTATCCATAATTTGTATTATTTAGCATGTTGGATAGTGGGTTCAGAGCAAGGCAGAACCAGAAAGGACTTAATGAGTCTCCTTGATATATTCCACGCTTAATCTGTATTGGCTGTGATGTGATATTATTTGAATTTGTTTGGATATTAAGTGTGGTTTTCCAATTTTTCATTACTATGTTTAGGAACTGTATCAATTTAGGATCTACTTTGAATATTTCCAATATTTGTAGTAACCATGAGTGGGGTACACTATCAAAAGCTTTTTGGTAATCAATGTATGTGTAGTGTAGCGACCTTTGTTTAGTTTTAGCTTGATATGTCACCTCTGCATCTATTATCAGTTGCTCTTTACATCCTCGTGCTCCTTTGCAACAGCTTTTTTGTTCTTCATTTATAATTTTGTTCTGTGTTGTATGTGTCATTAATTTCTGTTTAATGACTGAAGTTAATATTTTGTATATTGTTGGTAGGCATGTTATGGGGTGATATTTAGCTGGGTTCGCTGTGTCTGCTTGATCTTTAGGTTTCAGATATGTTATTCCGTGTGTAAGTGTATCAGGGAATGTGTATGGGTCTGCAATGTAACTGTTAAATAATTAGTTAGATGTGAATGTGTTGAGGTGAACTTCTTTAACCAGAAATTTGCTATTTTATCATTTCCAGGGGCTTTCCAATTGTGAGTAGAATTAATTGCTTGGGTGACTTCATGTTGCAAAATTATCACTTCAGGCATTTGTGGTATCATCTTGTACGTGTTTGTTTCTGCTTGTATCCACCGTGCATGCCTGTTATGTTGTACCGGGTTTGACCATATGTTGCTCCAGAAGTGTTCCATGTCTATTATGTTTGGTGGATTGTTTATTTTAATGTGTGTGTTATCTATTGTCTGGTAAAATTTCTTTTGGTTTGTGTTGAATGTTTGGTTTTGTTTCCTTCTATTTTCAGTTTTTGTATCTTCTGAGTCGTTTGGCTAATGCTTGTAATTTCTGCTTCTTTTCGTCTAATTGCTCTGTCGCTTCTTGTTGTGAGATTTTACCTAACCTTTTTCGTTTTTTTCCGAGATTTCATTTCTTATAAATTGTGTTAGCTGTCCGATGTCTTTTCTCAGTTTTTCTATTTTGATCTGTAGCCTGTGTTGCCATGCTGGTTTTGTGGGTTTCTTCTGTGTGTTGGTTGGTTCTGATCTCTGCCTAGTGTGTATATTTAGTGTAGTGAGTGCTCCTATATAAACCAGTAGTTGTAACTCTTCCATCGTTGTGTTTTCATTTATTTTGTTGTGTATGATTGTGTTGATAGTTTTTATTGTTGTTTCGACTTGTGGATTATTTGGTGGTCTATGCAAGAATCGTCTGTCTGTATTTGTGTCTTTGTATTCTATATATGTTAGCTGAAACTTTTCTTCTATATCTAACATCTGTGTCACTTCGTGTTCTATTTGTGCTTGTTCTGGTGGCTGTCTTAAGATTTCGTTTTCCTCTGATTGTTTAATTGGTGCGTGTTGTTCTTTGTTTGTTAGCTCTGGGATGTTTGAGTCCATTACTGTATTTTCCTCTTCTTCTGATTGCACATTATTTTGTTCCAGTATTTGTTGTACTTGTTGTTTGATGTTTTCTAATTCTGACTGGGGTATCCTGTTATTTTTTATTATTACACGGATCTGATCAGCTAGTCGTTGTTCTGTTAAAAATTTTAATTCTGGGTATCTGGTAATAAATGTTGTGTATACTTGTGATCTGTATCCAGTTGTGTTGGTTCCTAGGTTTGTTGCTTGGTAATAACAGAACATGAGGTGTCGATTAACTTCATCTGACCATCTCATCCTCTGTCTTTGTTTTCCTTCTAGGGTGGTTGCAGGAAGCATATCCTGCAAAACACCTCTATTTGGATTTAAATCATTTTCCAGTTGGCTAGCAGTGTCGTTACCATTGTGGGCGGGCATAGGGTTCAAGAGTCGTCCCCGACCATGACGGCGCTTGTCCGAGGCTTCTTTAGTTCTGTCCTGAACCAACTAATCACACTAAAAGGGGGGTTAGCCCTATAAGTGGTTTGTTCTTTTCGTCGCCTTTTACGACTGGCAGAACATACCGGAGGCCTATTCTTTTCCCGGGCCTCCACGGGGATTATTATTATTATTATTATTATTAGGGATATTATTATCTTTTGTGAATGTGAACTTTTACAGAATATATCAATCAGTTAAAACTCAAAACTTTTATTTATAGTCATAGTTCCTGATCCTACTGAGTAAATAGCAAATAGGAACATTTTCTTTCAGTGAACACAAAGAGTAATGTCGACTTACAGACTGGAAATTGACGTCACTATGTTCTCCATTGCATTGTGGTTGAGCGCAAAAATAGTTTTCTGGCTCTTCTAAAAGGCGAAGGTAGGTATAAAGCACGCACAAACAATTGAAGAGCCTTTTCATAACGAAGCATCGATCATATAGTTATATGCCCGCCGGGAACGTTAAATAACAAGCAAGTCCTAGAATAATATTGATGGCTCTTCGTTTATTTTAGACCATTTCTTGAATTAGTACCACGTCGTTCCGACTGGTTTATTTTTTTATGTAACTGATGTTACGACGACATCAATGGAACAGCCAACAACTGAATTTCATTGCTGCTAAAACCAGCATTGTAAATGGCATTAAAATCTATTTTATCGTTTCGCATTACACCGATTTTGGGCGAGTGGTTACTTTTGGCTAGAAATCTATTATAGACGATGTTCGTGGAGTTTTGTGTAGTAAAATTCTATTCTTTAATCTGTTGTTAGATTTATAAGTTTGGACTTCATGATTGCTGCAGAATCTACAAAATCTCTTTTCGATGTGTACAGAAACGTCGTCTGCAGAAATTACAGGTGATTTGAAGATAAAAATTTGTCTTTCAATTTTTGTTTTCCCAACGATTTAGTAAAAAAAAAATATTGTCAGAATGCTTTATATGGGTTGACTATGGTCGAAAATTAGCCCATACTGGTCCAGGCAGCCGCACTCAGATGTTGGGAGCAGCCGTAGTGTGACAGGCTCCGTGGGTCGAGCTGCCAAGACGCGGCACTTACTGCACCTGCAGAAAGAGCGTGACACACTCACTGAACGACATATGCCAGATATCGTTGCTGGGTGACTGGGCATGATTTAAGGATAGTTTTAGTACTGAAAGCTTTCGTGTAATTTTCTATCAGTGAACTTTACGTAGATGAACAGTTCCATGAAAACCTCATAACCTAATCGTTTTAAATGTGAATCAGAGTTATTTTTTTGATTTGTCATTTGTGAGTTACAAAAAAGTTGCGGTATCTCCGTAGATACTGGCTTACATGAAAATGATAACTAACGTTTCCGTTACTTTGAGCATTATATGAACGTCGTTCGAATTTCCATAGCCATCGAAGACATCCAGTGATGAACACATTGGTGCCATTAAAAATAGCTATTAAAAACTGAGAGCCAAATGCAGGAAACAGGAAGTGTTGCTGGGCTAGTACGACCCTTAAAAGAGTGACAGTCTTGCCCTGTTCAGAAAATGTTTTAATTTTAGTTTTTGTACTACTCTTGAGAAGACTGATATTATAGACCTAAGCGTAAAGATAGTGGTTGACAGTGATGAAGCACATTGGTGTCGACACTGAATTAGAACTTATAATAATATCTTCATTTAGGTCTTCGTGTTAGATGCTTCAAAAAGTCTGCAACTGAGTGATTCATGATTTAAATAATGAAAACTGCACCAGTTTCTTATGTTTTTATGCTTAGCGCAACACTTGTCAAGAACTGCACTTGAAAATGAGATTAAATTCTCGAAACATCCTGTGCTAAGCATCAACGTATGCAAACATCATCGAATATATTCCTGTAAATAAATGCACAAAAGCACTTGAATATGAGAATAATTCCTCGAAACGTGCTGTGCTAAGCACCAAAACATAGGTAACTGGTGCATTTTTCATTATTTAAATCATTACAATAATATTCCGAAACGTTTCCTTACGATTCTACTAAATTAGGAAAATTAATAGTCAATAGAGGACTAAAAAGGATTATGTAAATCACATATTACTAGATTTATTGGAACATAAAAATAAGCAAACCAGTCACTTTAGATTCCTACAGTTACTTTATTTGTTGGATGTAGCCACCAACGTCAACACACTTCGTATAATTGATGACGACGAAATGATGCTTGAACAACACTTGTGCAAATATTCATTGTATTTATATAACTCCAGGTTCAGTTTTTTCACTGGGTTCGACCGCAAATTTGCTTTTGTATAGGACACAGCATTTTATATTGTTTCCCACTAGCGGTGTTGAACCAGAAAACATGTTGCGTAGTCAGTAGCAAATTTCGTTGTGGAAATTAATCATCCAAATAAGTTCTTTCTCTTCAGTGGTTGTGCATTGCGTTAGAAGCAAAATCCCCTAATCTCAGTAATACTCTACGAATGGTGGATGTACATAAGATGTTCACATATATCTGCCTTCTTGCTGAAGCTTGCTGAAATAAATAATCCAATTGGAATTCTTGATGACAGTCAGAACACTGGTACGTATATATTCTCTTCCACAAACTTGAGATGATTCGCTACATCCACACGAACATTTACACCCGTTTCCTGTTCTATTCAACATGAGCTGCATCTCGTAGAGTGCAATCATTTTGACTATAATGTCCGCATTTTCTTGCATCTTCCCCGGAAAATAGTCAAAAGGCTACATTCCTCGAAGAAGGTAGTAGGAGACAGTAGGTTGTTCTCCACGACCAATGTTCGTGAGAGGCGAGAGTATCGTCAGGAGTGTCATAGGGAAGTGTGAAAGGACCACTATTATTCTCTATATACGTTAATGATATGATAGACAGGTTAAGCAGAATTCTGCGGCTGTTTGCTGGTGATGCTTTGGTGTACCGGATGGTGTTGTCGTTGAGTGACTGTAGCAGGGTACAAAATGACGTAGACGAAATTTCTAGTTGCTGTGATGAATGGCATCTAACTCTAAATGTAGAAAAATGTGAGTTAATGCAGAGGCATAGGAAAAACAATCCCACAATGTTCGAATACCGCATTATTAGCGTCCCGCTTGACACAGTCACTTCAGTAAAATGTGTAGGTGTAAACTTTTAAGGCGACATGAAATGGAACGGCAACTTAGGACTGTAGTAGAGAAGGCGAATAGTCGACTTCGGTTTATTGGGAGAGCTTTAGGAAAGTGTGGTTCATCTGTAAAGCTGTGAAGGAGACCATGAATAGAATATTAGTGTAGAATGAGTGAGAATAAATTGGACGTAATTTTCCTATCGCTGGCCAAGATGGCAGCTCTTCTGGGATCAGTGAAGGATGATTTGCTTTTACGAAAGGGGGTATCTACGGAATTCCGTATGAGTGTGATAAAAGGTACGCAGGACAGACAGTACGCTGTAGAAGGACTTTGCATTGAACTGCAGCGATACGCTCGCCTATCACAGCCGGACAAATCTGCAGTCGTTGGACATTTTATTTCCACTGGCTATTTCACGGAATACGGGAAACTTAAAATACCGGCCACAGCACAGACTCACCCTGCTGGGACTCAGTGGCCAAATAAGCGCTGGAAAAACGATAAACAGATGATACCCTGAAGGAGACGAGGGTTTCCAGCCAAACAAACCATGGAAACTCATTTCACGTCTGCGCTCTCAAAAAATAAAAAAAAAAAGGTTCAAATGGCTCTGAGCACTATGGGACTTAACATCTGAGGTCATCAGTCCCCTAGAATTTAGAACTACTTAAACCTAACTAACCTAAGGGCATCACACACATCCATGCCCGAGGCAGGATTCGAACTTGCGACTGTAGCAGTCACGCGGCTCCGGACTGAAGCGCCTAGAACCGCTCGGCCACCGAGGCCGGCTCTCAAAGACTGTTCCACGTCTTTACTGCCTGGCATTACTACATATGCCGTTCATAATAATGGACCAAATATTTTGTAAGCACTGAGGCATAAAGTTCTTCTATGACTGACGCTCTTGTTACAAAGAGTATCATCTTCGACGCGTGCGTGCTGACTCCATAGTGTAAAGTGTGTTAAAAATCTTACGAGCGATTCACCTGGCGAATTACTGTAAAAGTTAATCATATTCCTGATGCACTTCCGAAGAATGATGGAATGTGTGAAGTGTACTTTTATGAAATTGTATGCGGAATGTGCGCTACACGTTTCTCAGCGAGGGCAGTGTGTAGAGAGAGGCTGAGGGTGGACCTCGTAGAATACCTGTGTGGGCTGCGCGGCCTTGTTTGCTGAGGCGGGCCTCGTGCCACTTGTTGCTGGCCGCCTGTTACCGCCAGCTCAGGCTGCCGCAAACAGCCAATCTGGCGGCACACGCGCGCCTCTGGATTCAGCGTCCCAGTAACCACGCCGGCTTACAAGGAACCCCTTAAGTGCGGAGTCACTCATTTGAGCGCATCTGAAATTATTGTCTTAACAATTATGACGAGAAAAACATTAGCTGCTAATGACACACCATGTGTATCAGGAAAATGAGCGTCCGTGCGGCGGGGCGGCTTGGTCTCTCACTATCCATTAAAAAATCAGTCCACCTATCTGGACAGGCTTCAGGTTGTAAGCGCCTTCATTCTGCGATGGTAGATACCGGTTTAGCCGACAAAAGCAGCGTTGATGAAAATTCGACTGAATACCTACCACGAAAAGGCCAGATAACTCCTGTCTGTGGGCAGCAGCTGAAAATTAGTTTAACTATCGAGCCTTTAGGATCCGCCGTTTGAAAAACTGTCAAAAATTTCCTTTTAGATATTTTACTGTATTTAAATTAAGGAAAACGCCTATCAAGTCTGTATTTTATATCCCGACGTCAATTATGAAACGTTATTGAATGTCTTTGTTCCAAGTTCACTTCCAAAAGCAGCCAGAAGTTGTTTAGTTCCACCCGATAATTTAAACGTCCTGAACCGTCACTGACCCACGACTACTTGAAAGCTGACACATTCAATCGTTCAGTTGGCTTCTTGAACAGAAGTGCTCGCCATATTGTCTCGCAATCTGCACTAAACACTCCATGTGGAATTTATACACGACATGAAACGTTCACACGCGAATATTTCAGTAAATAAACCACTCACAAGACTCAAATTTGCACAAAACATTCAGTACTCTTGTAAAAATGGTTCAAATGGCTCTAAGCGCTATTGGACTTAACATCTGAGGTCATCAATCTCCTAGACTTAGAACTACTTAAATCTAACTAACCTAAGGACATCACACACATCCATGCCCGAGGCAGGATTCGAACTTGCGACCGTAGCAGCAGCGCGGTTCTGGACTGAAGCGCGTAGAACCGCTCGGCCACAGCGGCCGGCCAGTACTTTTGTAAGTCTTCGTCAACGACACTAGAACCTATCAAACGCGCGAGTTTCTTCATTTTCGTACAAATTTGATCAGCGCGATTTAACATAGATGTTTTTCAGAAGACGGCTCCCGAGCAGTCTCTCGACTCACAGAGTTGAGGCACAATTGTTGTTGTTGTGGTCTTCACCCCTGAGACTGGTTTGATGCCGCTCTCCATGCTACTCTATCCTGTGCAAGCTTCTTCATCTCCCAGTACCTACTGCAACCTACATCCTTCTGAATCTGCTTAGCGTATTCATCGCTTGGTCACCCTCTACGATTTTTACTCTCCACGCTGTCCTCCAATACTAAATTGGTGATCCCTTGATGCCTCAGAACATGTCCTACCAACCGATTCCGTCTTCTAGTCAAGGTTTGAGGCACAAAGCCCTACTCAAACTCGCGGCAAATGCTGGCTTCCTATTGGCTAGTATGTTAAGCAGCCAATCAGATCATCTCGAGCACTTCAATACTCGCGGTATTTCTAGTGTCTGTCAATTAGATTACCGCACGTAATTTGGACTACGAATCTCGTAATTCCGAAACCAGATAAAACTTAATGAAAACAAAATAAAATATCTTTCCACAAAATAAATTGCTAGTAAGTTTTTATACTCAACGCCCCTTCTGGTGCCCTTTACAAAATCAAGCTCACTCGGACATACGTTACAAATTCACCTACTCACAAATTTCTCACGCTTACGTTTACATAGTTTTAATAAAAAATCACGTTATTACTTTACATGTGTTTTTCATTCACTTTCACACTCTCTCCAAAACACTCACACAACCAAAACACAATGAAATAATAATTTTACAATGTATTGTTAATTACGTCAGAAATCTGTGGCAACGAAACTAAAGAAAATTCCAGAAAATGAGATTATATAAACCTATTCTCTTGGTTGTCGTTTCAGTTGAAACTGTAAATGAATACAGTACAGTCCCTAACTCAGTTCTCCAATATCAGCACGGTTATTGTGTGATTTGGTTAAAAATTTATATCTTTAAAAGTACTGATGATATTGGTTTCAAATTTTGGCAATTTGTTTGTGTTATCCATAGAATTTTGCACACAAAGTATGGAAAAGATCGATTAATATTTAATAGTACTTCTTCAGATTCACAGAAAGTATGTCTAACTTATTGCACTTAGCGTTAATCAAATACACCGCTCGCCGGGCCCAGCAGCCAGCGTGGCTGTACGAGCGTGAGAACCAATCCCTCTCCTCCCGGCCCCACGGCAAGCTACGTTTTCAGTGCCAGGTGGCAGCTCGCAATAATATGCTACGTTACTTCCTGGAGGTGTAACGATCGACCATCTAGGGGGGTATGTATTACATTTCACGAAATAGACGTCGTCGACACTCAAGAAATGTTCAAAACAAACTATTAACTTGCACCATGAACACCGAATGAAAAATGGCGTGCCACAGTGATCACGAAGACTCGCACCATCAAGATTGAAGGCGAAATCCTTGGTAGTTACAAACAATGCAGGACGTTCAACTGGGTATGTACTCTTAAAGAATGCCTATATCATCATATTGGTGTAACGGGGTGATGAGAACTGATGAAATGTGATGGCACGCACCCGAATGCGATATCAATCTGTTGTAGAGATTATCGTGAAACTGGCTATCTTTTAAGGCGTAGTTTTACTAGTGCGATAGATGTTTCATAGGCACGGAAAAAAGCAAACATACAGAGAAGGAATTTGTCCAGTGGTTCCAGGTGGTGTGAATTGCAATGTCACACACCTTTCAGGAGAGATAGTTTTCTGTAGAGGAATATGGTTTTTAAACGCAGACCAGGAATCAGGCAAAAGTAAGATATTTCGACTAGCTATTGGCCAAAAGCAGTCCTCATACTATAATTGTAGTTCTCCTACGCCAGTTTTCCCATTCTTGTCTGCTGTGACGTAAATATTCCCCACTACCCTCACAAGATCAAGCACACGAGAAACAATCATAGGGCCAAAACAGCTACAACTTCTCGGAAAACAATAGCCAGCCAGTTCGTACTGTTAAGAGTTACTCATCGACTAAGCTCCGTAGCTTCAATTTGAGCTGACAATTGGATATCTCCCGTGACGCCCACTGTTGCCATTAGCGGCCAATATCGTGGTTGCGTGGTAGAAAATATATGGGGCGTTGAACGCCGTGAACATCATTATGCTTTTACCATCTTGCACGCAAGGGTTTCCTTGCGAACTGTCTTCTCGTTATTACGCAGGGGATGTCCACCAACACTAAGACGAATGCGCAACAAGAGTGGCTCATTATTAGAACAGAGTACATGTGGGTCATTATTAGAACAGAGTACATGTGGCTCATTATTAGAACAGAGTACATGTTCCAGTATTTGTGCGGGCACCATTCTGCTGCGGTACGGATAAAAAGTGCATCATAGTGTGTGACCGAAAAGGAGTGGCAAATGGAAACGGTCGCCAAAGACGACGTAGAGAGGACCTTATGATTATTATGGGTGAAAGTTCTTAATTGCACACAGATTCACCGTGAAATTATGGCGGTGTATGCACCAAATGAAATGTGGCATCCGGTGGCAGTGAAATGGTGCCAACAATCTGACCAAGGCGCACAGAGGTGACTGCGTTGATCGGGAAGCCCAGCTCTTGCATCATCCGAAATCTGTCTTTTGGGCAAGCTAAAAGAACGTCAATGGAAGAAGAGATTTTCCAACGATGACGAAGTTACCTCGACGGCTCCAGAATGGCTCTCTGACCAAGGAGGGTATTTCTATCGTCGAAGAGTTGAACAGTTGGCAGAACTTTCCGACCGTTGTTTACAGATACTTGATGACTGTGTTGAGAAATGGCATCATGTATCTGTGCCACTTTGCAGCATAGTGCAGCACTAAATAAAAGCCACTTTGCCTACTGTAACAACATATAACTTACGTTTTGAAGTACTCAGTGTCTCCACACGACTGCTTCCCCTTTTACAGGCATCATTCTATTCTTGTACGGTAGAATTATTTTCTCTCATAAAATCACATGTATCATTTTATCCAAAATCATCTGGTTCACATTAGGTGGATTTACACCATCATCTGAATTGAAAATCCAGAAACGACAAAGTTAAGATCGAGACAGTTATGAATAAAACAGTAGTTGTCGAAACTTTACGAGAGAGCAGTTTCACGTCAAATTTCATTTAATAATGAAATTTTCTCTTTAATTTTTGTTGCTATAACGAGGGTGTGCTGAACAATAATGCCTCCGAATTTTTTATGACGAGCAATTAAGAAGTTTCAGTTCTAAGGTCGTTGTGTCCGTAACCGGTATGCTAAACAGGAAAAATCGCCTGGACATTGAAGCAATTTCCCCACCGACGCACCAGGACGAAAACACCACTCGGTAAAACACTGTGTCCTGCTGCTTCAAGGAGTCCGTAACTAGCTGAAGCACATCGTCGTCCGACAGGAATAGTCGATCCTTCAAGGTCTTTTATTAATTGATGAAGGCGTGATATTTGAATTGCGAGTAATCAGGACTATAGGACGAGTGTTCGAGTGTCTCCCACTTGTCGCTCACAGATGAGGCCTGCGCCGAACCGCGACCACCACCATTCCACAACGGTAGTTTTTGGCAGACATGCTGCCCCGTACACATTCTTCACTCTCCGATAGGTGCTTGACACTGTTCATCCATTGGCAGTCAAGAAAAGAATAACAATACGTCGATTCTGTTCGGCCGCATTTGATAATAACGTTGCCATAGTTTACGTTTACGCTTTTACCGTATGCACATTGGAAAGACACGATACCACACAAATATCTTAGCTAGCTGTTGGTGGTGATGCAGCATACCCGCGTCGGAAACGCGCTACGTTACATATGCGCTGTAGCAACGGTCTCAAGCGGATCCTTTTTGATCGCCCCTTATAGTTTGTTGTGAGATCAGTTGAGGTATTGTATTGTATAGAACTGGGGATCTAGAAACGACGGAGAGGCTTCGTCCCCGAAGTAGCCCTCAGTGGTTCACAACCCCACAACAGGCTACAGCAGCCGCCCCACACCGAACCCAGGGTTATATGTTGGTTGGGGCCCCAGTGGACCCCCCGGGAGCCCCGGAACGTCTCATACCAGACGAATGTAACCCCAAATGTTTCCGTGGTAGAGCAAGTATGGCGTACGCGCACGTGGGGACAGTGTCTGCGCAGCAATCGCCGACATAGTGCAGTAAGGGGAACCAGCCCGCATTCGCCGAGGCAGATGGAAAACCGTCTTGAAAACCATCCACAGTCTGACCGGCACACCGGACCTCGACACTGATCCGCCGGGTGGATTCGTGCCGGGGACCGGCACGCCTTCCCTTCTGGCAAGTAGTACTTTAGACGACAGGGCTAACCGGGCGGACTGGATGAGATATTGCGTGTCCTATGCATTACTCGAAGCAACTTTCCCACTTCGCTGACACAAGTTGCAACCCATTGCCGCTACACGGCTCCAAATTGTAGCGTGTATCATCGCAGTGTGTAACGTAACTATGCTTGTGCGTCAAAAACAGTGTGCTGTAATCGCGTTTCTAACCGCGTTAGAGTTGGTCCACACATGGAGCACCCTGTCCTTCGGCGTGGCAGTGCCAGACAACACTCGAGCACTGTGACATCTGCAACAGTTCGACGTCTTGAGATCACTTTCACCGATCATCGCCGATGCAGTTTCGACTTGGTCTCTTCCGATTTCAAAAATCAAATGGTTCAAATGGCTCTAAGCACTATGGGACTTAACATCTGAGGTCATCAGTCCCCTACACTTAGAACTACCTAAACGTAATTAACCTAAGGGCATCACACACATCCACGACTGCGGCAGGATTCGAACCTGCGACCGTAGCAGCAGCGCGCCTCCGGACTGAAGCACCTAGAACCGCTCGGCCACAACAGCCGGCTCTTCCGATTTCAATCTGTTTTGAAAAACTTCCGCAGCTCGTGGTCTCGCGTTAGCGTTCTCGCTTCCGAGCATGGGGTCCCAGGTTCGATTCCCGGCGGGATCAGCGATTTTCACCTGCCTCGCGATGAATGGGTGTTGTTGTGTCGTTCTCATCATCATCATCATCATCATCATTCATCCCTGTTACGGTCGGAGGAAGGCAATGGCAAACCACCTCCGCTAGGACGTTACCTAGTACGGCTGTGCGGATCTCCCGCATCGTCCGTTACGCTCTGTCAAGGAATATGGGACCTCATCATCATCATAGAAAAACTTGAAGAACGCCCAGGAGGACTTCGCTTTGTTACTGAAGAAGCAGTGCAAGCAGAGGTGAGATTGTCACTTCGTTAACAAAATCAAACGTTCTTCAGTGACGGTATCAAAAAATTGGTCTAGTTGGGAGAGATATGTTCGTCACCAGGATGAGAAACAGGCATGTAGACATGAAGAATAAACATGTAGAATGTTATTAAAGTTTGTTTTATTGAACATGCTTTAAGGGTTTTCACTTAAAACATTCGGAGGCATTGCTTTAGGACGTCCTCGTAAACTCGTGGATTATGATGCATGTAGTTTCCCTGCTTGTCTTTTTCTTTCCTGTTCTCATGCAAGGTAAGGGCGATACCACCACCTTCTAAGATGACGCTACAGAAGTATGTAATGTCCCTTTTTTGAAGAGAACGATTATAATTCTCTGCTGTGATTCGGCTGATGTTTTACCTTCTGGTTCATATAGCGAGAAATGAGTGTCGGTTTGTTATAAATAATAAAGACTGTTCTCGTACTGATTAGTATCCAGTCTGCTATATTACTGTCATTTATTTACTTAATTTGCTATAGAAATCGAAGCAACTACGACTTCATCCTCAGGACGTATAGCTCTGTGATTACTGCGGTATTCGAATGCAAATATATCCGAATAGTATAGTCCAGTATCCTCTGATACCACCTCTCGTTTATGTAGAATTTGTAATCAGCTATGACAACTCACTACAAATGGAATAAAAATTGACTGATGACCTCAGAAGTTAAGTCGCATAGTGCTCAGAACCATTTGAACCATTTTGAACCATTTGAATAAAAATTTACTAAGTAACTCGCTACGAGCACGTTTAATGTTCGCACTGGCTGCAGAATTTACAGCAAAGCGCTTAAGACCCTACAGAATGTTCATTGGCTGTTGGAGAATGCTTGAAGTCAGGTGCGCAGAACGAGCCTAAACTCTACCACTCCGGCCGGCCCGTGTATTCACAGGATCGCTCAGAATAATGGCATACTGGTTTGACATTTACTGCATTATACTGCAGTGACTCGTTCATGATATAAATGACAAAAATGTTCCAGACCTGAAAACACAATCAGATCTAAAACTGCATAATCATATTTTATTTACGCTATAGCATGAGTAAAGAGTATTTGCATTCGTCATTTCAGTTACCGCTATTTTAATAATATTTTCCTTTGTGAATGAGGTTATGATTATGCACAAGGAAGAACACGACGACACAAACGAGTGTCCTATTAAAAACTATGAGTGCCGTTATGAAAGGGAGTCTACTGTTATATCAACAAAGAATAAAAGAGAGAACTGAAATATTACACATTATTAGGAAGGCTTGAATAACGTGAATAATAAAAATAATGATGATAATAATAAAAGTGAAAAAATAACTTTCATTCCAGTTCAAAAAAATGAACGTATTCGAAAAGCGAGTTAGCAGCCTAAAATTCTGGCTGTCTGCAATAAGCAATATACTGTTGCGTTTGTAATTTTCAACACATTTTTCATATCTGTTTCGGCACCGACAAAAGTTTTTAACTACACTCCTGGAAATTGAAATAAGAACACCGTGAATTCATTGTCCCAGGAAGGGGAAACTTTATTGACACATTCCTGGGGTCAGATACATCACATGATCACACTGACAGAACCACAGGCACATAGACACAGGCAACAGAGCATGCACAATGTCGGCACTAGTACAGTGTATATCCACCTTTCGCAGCAATGCAGGCTGCTATTCTCCCATGGAGACGATCGTAGAGATGCTGGATGTAGTCCTGTGGAACGGCTTGCCATGCCATTTCCACCTGGCGCCTCAGTTGGACCAGCGTTCGTGCTGGACGTGCAGACCGCGTGAGACGACGCTTCATCCAGTCCCAAACATGCTCAATGGGGGACAGATCCGGAGATCTTGCTGGCCAGGGTAGTTGACTTACACCTTTTAGAGCACGTTGGGTGGCACGGGATACATGCGGACGTGCATTGTCCTGTTGGAACAGCAAGTTCCCTTGCCGGTCTAGGAATGGTAGAACGATGGGTTCGATGACGGTTTGGATGTACCGTGCACTATTCAGTGTCCCCTCGACGATCACCAGTGGTGTACGGCCAGTGTAGGAGATCGCTCCCCACACCATGATGCCGGGTGTTGGCCCTGTGTGCCTCGGTCGTATGCAGTCCTGATTGTGGCGCTCACCTGCACGGCGCCAAACACGCACACGACCATCATTGGCACCAAGGCAGAAGCGACTCTCATCGCTGAAGACGACACGTCTCCATTCGTCCCTCGATTCACGCCTGTCGCGACATCACTGGAGGCGGGCTGCACGATGTTGGGGCGTGAGCGGAAGACGGCCTAACGGTGTGCGGGACCGTAGCCCAGCTTCATGGAGACGGTTGCGAATGGTCCTCGCCGATACCCCAAGAGCAACAGTGTCCCTAATTTGCTGGGAAGTGGCGGTGCGGTCCCCTACGGCACTGCGTATTATCCTACGGTCTTGGCGTGCATCCGTGCGTCGCTGCGGTCCGGTCCCAGGTCGACGGGCACGTGCACCTTCCGCCGACCACTGGCGACAACATCGATGTACTGTGGAGACCTCACGCCCCACGTGTTGAGCAATTCGGCGGTACGTCCACCCGGCCTCCCGCATGCCCACTATACGCCCTCGCTCAAAGTCCGTCAACTGCACATACGGTTCACGTCCACGCTGTCGCGGCATGCTACCAGTGTTAAAGACTGCGATGGAGCTCCGTATGCCACGGCAAACTGGCTGACACTGACGGCGGCGGTGCACAAATGCTGCGCAGCTAGCGCCATTCGACGGCCAACACCGCGGTTCCTGGTGTGTCCGCTGTGCCGTGCGTGTGATCATTGCTTGTACAGCCCTCTCGCAGTGTCCGGAGCAAGTATGGTGGGTCTGACACACCGGTGTCAATGTGTTCTTTTTTCCATTTCCAGGAGTGTATGTTTACCGATATGTTTCCCGTCGCGGCTTTTCGCTCCACAATAAAATGCACCCTACTATTACGCTGACACTTCACCTACATCTACACAGAATCTAGATTACGAGAAGGACGATATGCACGTCCTTAGTCGTAACTGAGTTACTAGGCGACCATCAGACCTGTGTCTTAGCTGCGTTGTAGACGGACCTGTCTTGTGTTCCTGTCTAGCGCCTTTTAATGCGGCGGCCCCTAGTTTGCAAGAAAATGGGTTTTGAGGTTGTATGAGTACCTCCTTATCTGTAAGTATAATCCTCTTTCGACCAAACATGCCTCTGTACTGCTTTTTTTTCAGTTTCATAGTACGGAATATCATTAAATAGTACATGCAGCTGCGGAAGGATTCCAGGCCCAGTCTAAACCACCTACCCCTAATTTTGACCTCGATTATGTGTTTTAATACCGACCAATCTGCTTGCCAGCACCAACCGACATACCATAGATCCTTTGTAGAACAAGAGCGAAAACCGTCCCTACGCAGAAAGAGTTTTCAGTAAGATTACTTATCGCTTCGAAGCGAAGAAAATCATAACTGCGTCAGGAAAGGTATTCTTATTTGTTTTCTTAAGTGTGCAAGAACCATCTGAGAAATTTGGTCGGTTAGTTCAAAAAGGTGTTGTTGAGTTGATGCATTAATACAAAAATGTAATTATAGTCTGCATGAAATCAGGGAGGTTTACGAAAGCGTTCTTAGACGGGATTTAAACTGTGTCTTCATCCGTACGTGGGACAAGAAAAATTAATTTGTATTTTACGTATTTGGGGAGGGCAGATTAATCACACACTTTACGATCAAATCTTTGAAAATGGAAGAAAAGCCCAAAGGTACTCCAATTTACCATTCCTGGATTGTTTATTTTTACGGGCAGGTTAAAATCATCACGAAAAAAATTCAGAATATCAGAGACTAGTACAGAAGTAGCTTCGAGAGGATATTCCATAAAAATACATTCTTTAATTCTGCATCAATTTTGTGCTTTCATAGGAATAATCAAATGTGCATGGTTCGCATCGAAGTTGATTGAAGGAACTACGATATTTTTGAATCCAAACGAACTGTGTTTTCCGTATCGCTTCTGAAAAATACGTGTGACTACAATGCACTAGCTTTCATTACATGTGCGAATTGCTCTACGAATTTTTGTTTAGGTTGCTTCTCCGACAAATACCGTCCGGAATTCTTTTCTACCACGGCAGGCGATGCAAGCAATACCGAGCAAGTGAAGTTACCACGGCGAAAATGACGGCTTCTCAGAAATTTTTGCATTTAATGATGTTCTGTACAATAAAATTTAAAAAGAAGAAAAGAAGAAGTACACACGGTGGATTGAAACCCGTTCCGTCGGCGTTGAAGTGGCAAACTGCGATACGCTCGCTTTCTCGGAATATGATTAACGCTACGGATATTGAAGATATACATAAAACTTAGTCATAGATTTTCCCGGAAACCAGGCACCGTCGCATGCTTAACCGCTGGCCAGGTACAATCAAAATCCGTGATTAATAGGTTTGGTGGACCCTTTGTGAGCATCAGGAGAGCCACCCTACGTCACTCAGTAACCAAATCGGGTCATGTTCGCAAACAGTAAAGTTAACGCCGGTCCACTAACAGGACTGGACAAGTGTAAAAGGAAGGCAGCATTTATGAGCATTGAAGACAGCATGAAGTTCAGGCTCGGTGATGGCATCTAGTGTTTCTTCTCTACTATTTCTTTGCAACATTTGCAATCAAAAATGTTGTGCCAGTAATTGCTTCGCATAGCAGTGACAATGTATGAGATAATCTCTTTTTCAGAAATGAATTGCTAACACAGGTTGGGTCAGAACTTAGGTCTCCAGTAAACGAGTACTGTCATTAAATTGAGCCTAGTCTGGATAATTAGCAGTTTCTTGACGAATAAAATATTTATTTTCTTTCTGTATCTGCAAATTGCTATGCTGTCGTCTGCAGGTTCTTCACTAAATAATACTGAAAAATTTCATGCAATGTTAATTATTAGTTGCAACATCTGGTGTAACTTGTGGGCTAACTAGTAAGCAGGCTTTCTTGGAATTGCTTATAATTACGTTTTTCAGTCCATGTTTACGATCACTGGAAGTTGTTCTGTGTTTATCAGCATCGAAATATATGTCGTCAACAAAACAGAACGCCATCTACTCACAACAGTGTTGATATAATTTAATGTAGTTGTAACGTAAAGATATGTAATGGTGGTCTCATCTCGAAACGCCGAATGTCACTGAGACAAAAGGGTTACTGGTATAGAGTGACTTTGAATTACAGACATCGACTGCATTTGTAGATATATTAATTATTCAGGCACTAAATTAGAGAAATACAAGTACATTACTATTTGCAGGTGATAAATACAAGAAAGCGAAGATGGCGTGCAGTGAGCAAAAAAAAAAAGTTCAAATGGCTCTGAGCACTATGGGACTTAACATCTATGGTCATCAGTCCCCTAGAACTTGGAACTACTTAAACCTAACGACAGCACACAACACCCAGTCATAACGAGGCAGGGAAAATCCCTGACCCCGGCGGGAATCAAACCCGGGAACCCGGGCGCCGGAAGCGAGAACGCTACCGCACGACCACGAGCTGCGGACTACAGTGAGAAGTACATCGACTAAACCACATAGGCCTGTGTACTGAATACAATCTTAAAAGTTATGTACATGAAAACTTTCTAGGTAAATACCCCTCTCGATCGAAAATACACTCCTGGAAATTGAAATAAGAACACCGTGAATTCATTGTCCCAGGAAGGGGAAACTTTATTGACACATTCCTGGGGTCAGATACATCACATGATCACACTGACAGAACCACAGGCACATAGACACAGGCAACAGAGCATGCACAATGTCGGCACTAGTACAGTGTATATCCACCTTTCGCAGCAATGCAGGCTGCTATTCTCCCATGGAGATGATCGTAGAGATGCTGGATGTAGTCCTGGGGAACGGCTTGCCATGCCATTTCCACCTGGCGCCTCAGTTGGACCAGCGTTCGTGCTGGACGTGCAGACCGCGTGAGACGACGCTTCATCCAGTCCCAAACATGCTCAATGGGGGACAGATCCGGAGATCTTGCTGGCCAGGGTAGTTGACTTACACCTTTTAGAGCACGTTGGGTGGCACGGGATACATGCGGACGTGCATTGTCCTGTTGGAACAGCAAGTTCCCTTGCCGGTCTAGGAATGGTAGAACGATGGGTTCGATGACGGTTTGGATGTACCGTGCACTATTCAGTGTCCCCTCGACGATCACCAGTGGCGTACGGCCAGTGTAGGAGATCGCTCCCCACACCATGATGCCGGGTGTTGGCCCTGTGTGCCTCGGTCGTATGCAGTCCTGATTGTGGCGCTCACCTGCACGGCGCCAAACACGCACACGACCATCATTGGCACCAAGGCAGAAGCGACTCTCATCGCTGAAGACGACACGTCTCCATTCGTCCCTCCATTCACGCCTGTCGCGACATCACTGGAGGCGGGCTGCACGATGTTGGGGCGTGAGCGGAAGACGGCCTAACGGTGTGCGGGACCGTAGCCCAGCTTCATGGAGACGGTTGCGAATGGTCCTCGCCGATACCCCAAGAGCAACAGTGTCCCTAATTTGCTGGGAAGTGGCGGTGCGGTCCCCTACGGCACTGCGTATTATCCTACGGTCTTGGCGTGCATCCGTGCGTCGCTGCGGTCCGGTCCCAGGTCGACGGGCACGTGCACCTTCCGCCGACCACTGGCGACAACATCGATGTACTGTGGAGACCTCACGCCCCACGTGTTGAGCAATTCGGCGGTACGTCCACCCGGCCTCCCGCATGCCCACTATACGCCCTCGCTCAAAGTCCGTCAACTGCACATACGGTTCACGTCCACGCTGTCGCGGCATGCTACCAGTGTTAAAGACTGCGATGGAGCTCCGTATGCCACGGCAAACTGGCTGACACTGACGGCGGCGGTGCACAAATGCTGCGCAGCTAGCGCCATTCGACGGCCAACACCGCGGTTCCTGGTGTGTCCGCTGTGCCGTGCGTGTGATCATTGCTTGTACAGCCCTCTCGCAGTGTCCGGAGCAAGTATGGTGGGTCTGACACACCGGTGTCAATGTGTTCTTTTTTCCATTTCCAGGAGTGTATATACGGAGCACCTGATGATGGCAATATGCTGAAATGGGCTCATCGAGAATGATATAAAATACAAACAATTTACATAGCAGTGTAGCTAGCCATTTTTCATAATAAGAGTAATAAAGAATGAAAGTGCTCGAAATGAGGTGATACTACGTGATACCCTCGAGATAATAAGTGGATACAGAGAAAAGTCGAAACAATATGCGAATAAAATACGAGACGAAAATTACCTAGAATATCCTGAACAGGAGAGACGAAGATCAACCAAGGAGTGACTGGACATAAGTTTTCTAAAAACGGATGCCTAATTCCTGTATGGTCGCATCAGTTTCCCTGCTCATCACTGACAAGGTGAAAACGGTACCTTGTTGTAGAACATATCCTCTGCTAACGTTGATGTTGTAACGAGCCACACGACACAGCAGTCCCTTCTACGGAGCTGCTTCTGCCCTCTCAGTAATTGGGTCCAACTGTAGGCTCGTTCGTGCGGAGCGGCGGCTACAATCTCCGGGAGTCCGATTCGGCATGCAGAAGCCGTTGTCGCTGCTCGCGGACGGGTCCCCCTGGGCGCTGGCCGACAGCCAGAGATGCTGGCTCGATCTCGTTACAGTGACACGGCCGGCTCTGACCTCGAGACCAGACAGCCAGCGGCGCCATCCACTGATATCTGCCGTGACAATCTTCGTTTCGACGACTCTTCCTGGCTCGCCTTTTTGTTCTCTCTTGTAGGCTTAACTGGTTGTATTCGTGCTGCAGATCTCACGATATTTGGTGGTCTCATTCCTTTGTTCGTTTCATAACCTTCAGTTGGAACTACAGCTTCTGTAGTTGAAACTCGTCCCGCTTACATTTGTGTCCACATTTAATATGTTCCTTCACATCTTTGAATTTCGTTTAGGACACAGGTTTTCAGTAAATCAGCTGAGCTCGCACCGTAGCATGCACCGTCTCGTGTAGAAGGACGAGAGAGTAAGCACCTACACCTTTTTGCTGGAGCACAGATAGTGTGCAAATGGAGCAACCGTCTTAAACCCACTTACCTGGTTATTGCAAAGCAGCACGCTGTTTTCAGGAGTGGAATTCAACCACACCTGCCACTCTTGTTGTTTGCAAAAGCGAGAACGCGATGCGCTCTCTGTTACTAACGCGAATTAGGGAAAACGAGTGTTTTCATTACGAAATGGTTTTTATCGGTGGGACAATCAGAATAAATTCATTGTTTACAATAAAACACAATTTAGTTAGAAGCGGTTTCCTAACATGGTTCACAAAGGATAAATCTAACCCTGATACCAAAGCAAAGGGCCAAACAGACCCGATTGCTGCCGAAAATGTGCAAAGTGTGGAGAAAAATATGGAAGCGTCAAAAACACGACACATTACCGTGTCTATTACGGTGTAGGAAAATCGTTGCCACTCAAAACAACTGCCAGTCGTCTCGGAAAAGATAAATGCAGGTCGCATATGGCTTTTACAGGAATAGTATACCATTCTAATTGGAAAATAGTGACAAATTCAGGTAACGACAACGGAGGTGGACATCGGTCACGTAGCCTTCTATCCAATGATGACCACAAAGGCTCAACAGTATTGACATTTGGTGGCTGTGGTGGCTAGAGGAGATGCGATAATTCATCCTTGTGCTCACAGAACATGTCCCGGACGATGCTAGGTGCGTTAACACGGGCCGTATCGTCTTGGAGCATTGCATCCCTTTGTGTTGTTTTTGTGCTGACAGTTTATGCGACTGCGGCATTCGGTTCTGCAAATGATATTTCCAGCTGTCGTCGTCTTAGTTTTCGTCGCAGTCTTCTTCAATGACCCCTTTGTCGCGATCACACAACAGAAACTTTCGTTCGTGTTGTGACTTAGCGGACGATGTTTTTCCACTTTTCCTGTTTGTGGTGTAAATCGTCGTGTCCTCTTGGAACACGTCGCTGCAGGCAAATGCCGGGATGGTTCCTTTGAAAGGGCGCGGCTGACTTCCTTCCCGTCCTTCCCTAATCTAATGAGACCGATGACCTAGCTGTTTGGTCTCTTTCCCCAACCAACCCAACCCAAACACGTCGACTACCTTGATTCTGAGAGCATCCACCATAAGAGCACCAATAATTTTCCCACGTTCGAATTCATTTAGCTCCGATACAAAACACTTCCAACTACAAGGAACATTATTTTGACCACGGCTGACACTTGAAACCTAATGAGGACATTGCACAGGCGCCGTTCATTGTCAGATACGACAGTGCAACCCACAGGCTCACCTTCCATCTGTATTTATGTTGAAGTATTCATGTCTCGTGATGTTTCCGTATGTTTGTCCAACTCCTGTAACTTTCCCTATACACTTTATTAACCTTATCCAGCTGGCGTAATTTTTTGAACCACGCTCAATCCACTGGCAAGTTAAGGTACTGGTCATTTTAATCTAGGTTCGTAACGTAAAAGAACGTTGTCTATGGGAAACCTGCAGTCATCTAACATTCAAGCACTGTCGTCAAGAAGGTGCAAATAGGAAGGCCTAGCGCGTCAAAAACTGACTTTAGAGATGGGGCAAGCTGCGTAGGTGTGCCCTCATCTGTAACACAAAGGGAAGCTGCTGCAATTCTTCGCTGGTCCTGGAGCTGCCCTAAGCGTAATACATCATAGTAGAGCACCAAATGAGCATGATAGTTTCCTTGCAGCTCTCTTTGGGCAACTCCAGAATATTTTTCGTTTTCTGTCGAGGACTCCGACTCGAAGACATCCGTCGAATGCTCCGTCACATCTTCTCAGAAAAAGACTGGGGGGGGGGGGGGGGGGGGATCTCTACTTACAAACAAGTCATGAGAAAATACTATAATGAGTAAATATTTGTCACTAGAGACCCAGGATGCTTAATGAAGTTCTTTCGTGCATGTTTTCATGTCTCTTTTTATCCACTTTCAGAAGAGATTAAATACAGAAATGCTGCGCACTTTATCCACCACTTGGATAAACGGATACCGTCATTCATATAGTGAAGGGTCCTCTTCGCAGGGGAGCTGCATAGTAAACTACGTAAAGCCGGCCTGTAACGTCAGCGACATCTCTCGCGGTATGCCCTTTTCCTGCGAGAACAGCAGAAAAGTGGGCTATTTTGGCTCTATAACACGCTTCGAATTCACGGTAGCTTGTCCGATTGCATATGCAACACTATTCAATAAAAATTTACTCCCACATCATCTTCCATATAATATACCGTATATTATTTCTTAACGCAAAATCACTCTCTTTCAACAGATACAACAGATACTAGTCGTACACGGATGAATGAGGTTTCGTTAGAAAGGTTTTTAACTGGCTTCTGACACTGATTACCTATTTTGCACTAAAACTTTGTATTTGTGGAAAACTTTAACATGTAAGAGACTTTTAACTATCTTAGACGAAAGGGCATCATGGATGCCCAGCTTCATACTTATATTTTACGGAACTAAATTTATTAATAGTCTCTGATTACAAGTACCGTTTCCTCACTTTTAACGTATTTATTATCTGGATAATCTGTATACAGATATGTCATACGTAATAACTATGACCACTGCGGTAGTGCATTATGTCTTCCTGACGTACAAGTGGACTTTTTTTAACGAATATACTCCCCAAGCAAGAAACATATTTCTCAGTGTCGACAATTGCACTTATCCCAACAACTGACATTATTCCATGTGCTGTCATTATTTACAACCATAGAAATGCGGAAGTTTAGCACGGGTCCCTTGGTCTTTAATTTATTAGTATTTGCAATCAAATTAATTTTAAAAATCGACTGTTGGGGACGTAATGGCGAAGTGGAGTGAGGTGAAGTGGAGCGTGATCACTAATTCCATGCGAAAAACTGTAGTCATTTGGCCTTTTCGATTTTCTTCGTATATTCATCTTCAGACTGATCGGAGGACGCCAGATGCTACTACATCTTTTGGAGTATGAATGATTTGTTCAACTGTCTTTTATTTGTTATCAACTACTTGTTGTGCTGGTGTTTCCAGGAAGGAAGGAATTTAACATCACAGACACAGGTTTGATTACGCCATCTATCTAGGTGTATTATAGCGATTACCTCCAGGATTTTCTTTCTTACCAGAGAAGGGCCTAAAGATGGTGCACTGTTGCACCGAAATAGGTAGCAAATAAAACAAAACCTGTAAATATAATAGAAGGATTTATTCTTAAAGCAAGAAAAGGTTCCCGGTGTTTTCAGAAAATATTCACGGCAGTCTTCCACACTAGTTTTTGTCTATGACAGTGATTCAGACTCCTCGGCCAGCCCGAGTATCGGTCCAGACGGGCGGCCAGAAATTCTTGAGATGCGTAGCCATCGAGTTGATAAACGGCCCCGTCGAGGCGTGTAGCCAGAATGAGAGGCTTCCGAGGCCACTGGCTCCATGCCGCCAATAAATATCGCTGTCAGCCGGTTGTAAGCCACTCCGTCGGTTAGTCTATGAAGCCGTTGTCTGAGCTCGACTATGCCAGTGTACAATATTTGTTCATAAGTTCCGGACACCCATACGTAATGGGAAATTGACCACTAGATGTCACTAGAGGCGAGCCCGCCAGTGTGAAGGAGTAGTGATGTTATCAATAGCAGAATGAGTCGGTCAGGAGAGTTAGTGTCTTCTAACGTGAGCTAGTCATTGGATCTCATCTGACTAACAAATTCAGCAGAAATATTTCAACATTTGTAAGGCTGCCCAACCAGTGTGTTGGTGACATAATTCATACACTGGGACGACAACAGTCATGGGGTACTTTCTGATATCGTGTCGGACCTACTATTGCCCGGCGTGGCAAAGCTGAAATATTGAGCAATGTTGCTTCTAGAGCCGACCATAGTTGCGAAAGTGTTGCCACTGGAGAGTTTTGCTCACAACTGACCTCTTGATTATGTCTCTTAAATGTTCGATGGGATTCATATTGGGTGATGTGGGTGGTGTGGCGGAACCGGTTTATAGTATTTTGTGACTTTAATTACTTATAAATTATATTTCAGGTAGATCAAAAAAATATAAATCCAATTAACTATTGTCAGCGCAACAATTCGTTTGATCTCAAAAATGATTATCCCGGCTAATATTTGTTACTCTGCTAAAGAAATCTCCGCGTGACGTTGTGTAGAAATTTTGTCTGTGAAGTCGTGTGAGTGGCACCAAATTGAATGCCATTTATCAGATTTTACACAACTGTTACTTAAGATGGAAGCACTTTTCTCTAGCAAAGGGGACATTTAGTCACAAAATACTACCCGCACACAACACTGACGTATGTCTCCTATTAAAATATTTCATGTAAATCGTCCGAAATAATTAGGCTTCATACATCAGCAAATAAGAAATTGATATTACGTAACGTGCTGTGAGCACTGTTTTTAAAGATTCAATCAGAGTTAAATTCTGTCTTTTTAGGTAGATTCGGAACCACCGGTGCACATTTATTTCCATTTATATCTAACAACATTTATGTTTTTTAAAATTCTCTATTCAAAACTGCTGCGGAGATATTTTTGCTAAGATGACGGCAGGCAGACGATAGTCAATTTGTCTATCGTTATTCTCGATTCCTTTTATATCATGTTAATATATTCAGATAAAAGTCTTTAAGCCTTTTGATCTCTATTCTTTAGCATTTAAAATTATTTTCAATGAAAAATATTTCATATTTTTCATATCAGCTACTAGCAAACTACACTGTAAGTTACTAGCGCTAATGGCTGCGCTCCTAATTGCGGAGCTGAAAATTAACACTTAAAACATTAATTAGATTGGACTACAATTGAAATAAATACAAATCCACGTCTAGACAATAGCGACTCTATTTTTCAAATAATAATTAACAATATAGTTACAGGTTTTCTCTTTACAGACCTCACACGTCTCGCTTCCGAACAGTTCATCCGTTAGCACAGGAAGAACAACTGAACCACATTTATCACAAATAACAAAAAAAGATTACAATTGTCGTTGTCTCTGAATGTAGTTCTGTGATAATACTTTTAATTCACACAGAAATTAAATTATTACAGAAATAATGAAATTATTTTTGTCATTTTTACACGATACAGTCGTTTTACACGTAGTATCGATAATATTTGTTGAAGTTTGTACACTTAGTTCATTTTAACATTTTGTGGCTAGAACATAGTGTCGTGGATATTACAGTGGCCATATCATTCACTCGAACTGTCCAGTTGTTCTTCAAACCAATGGCGAACATTTGTTCCCTGGTGACGTTGCACATTGTCATTCATAAAAATTCCATTGTTGTTTCGGAACATGATGTCCATGAATGGCTGCAAATGATCTCCAAGTAGCCGAACATAACTATTTTCAGTCAATGATTGATTCAGTTGGACCAAAGGACCTAGTCTGTTCCACGTAAACACAGCCCACATCATTATAAAGCATACAAAAGTTTGCACAGCGCCTTGTCGGCATCTTGGGTCCACGGTTTCGTGGGGTCTACAATAAACACGAGCCCCACCATCAACTCTTATCAGCTGGACTCATTTGACCCGGCCACGATTTTCTAGTCGTGTAATTTCCAACCGATATGGTCACGAGCCGAGAAGAGGCACCGCAGGTGATGTACTGTTAGCAAAGGCACTCGCGTCAGTCGTCTGCTGCCGTAGCCCCTTAACATCAAATTTTGCCTCACTGTCCTAACGGATACGTTTGTCCCACGTCTCACATTGATTTCTGCGGTTATTTCACACAGTGTTGCTGGTCTATTAGCAGTGACAACTATACGCAAGCGGCGCTGCTCTCGATCGTTAAGTAAGGCCGTCGACCACTGCGTTGTCCGTGGTGAGAGGTGTTGTCTGAAATGTGGTATTCCCTGCACACGCTGGACACTGTGGATCTCCGAATATTTAATTCCCCAACGATTTACGAAATGGAATGTCCCATGCGTCTAGCTCCAACTACCATTCCGCGTTCAAAGTCTGTTGATTTCCGTCTTGTGGCTATAATCAATTATGAAACTTCTTCACATGAATCACCTGAGTACAAATGATAGCTCCGCCAATGAACTGCCCTTTTGTACTTCGCGTACGAGATACTATCGCTATCTGTATATGTGCATATCGCATCCAATGGCTTTTGTCACCTCAGTGTACATTTCTGTAGTCAGTGCTAAGTGACGCTTGGGTGGCTTAGAGAGCGACCACAATGGACAGTGGATGATTGTAAAAGAGTGATCTGGAGTGATGAATCACGCTATAGCCTGTGGCTACCCAATGTAAGGCTATGGGTTTGGAGAGTGGCTGGGGTACGTTACTTGCCATCATGTATAATACTAACAGTGAAACAAATGGCTCTGAGCACTATGGGACTTAAAATCTATGGTCATCAGTCCCCTAGAACTTATAACTACTTAAACCTAACTAACCTAAGGACATCACACAACACCCAGTCATCACGAGGCAGAGAAAATCCCTGACCCCTCCGGGAATCGAACCCGGGAACCCGGGCGCGGGATGCGAGAACGCTACCACACGACCACGAGATGTGGACAACAGTGAAACAGATGGTGTTTCAATAGGGGGGTGTTTTTAGTGCTTAGGGTGTGATCCACTCACTGCGCTGACTAAAACGATAAATGCAGAAGTATATCAAAATATCTTACAGCATTGTGTCCTGAGAACAGCAGAGGAGTAGTTCGGAGATGGTGACGGAACCAGTATGACAACGCACACTGTCATAAAGCAGCATCTGTGAGGTGATGGTTTGAAGACATCAGATTTATGATATGGCGTCATCTGCCCAGAGTTCCGGCCTGAACCTGCTGGAACACCTTTGGTATGAGTTAGAACATCGACTTCGCTCCAGAACTCAGTGTTCAAAACTACCTTCCCCGGTTTCAGTTCTTGAGAAAGAAGGGCTGCCACTCCTCCAGACATTCAGACGCCTCGTCAAAAATGTCCCTAACAGAGTTAAGGTCGTCATAAAGGAAAAGGATAGACGCAGCCCATATTCATGTTCAGTAGTAGGTGTCAGGATACTTTTTCTTACTTGGTCCACAGTTCTTGATTTGAACTGCTCTGCTGTCGGATTTATCATGCTTTACGGCAACCAAATCTGTATCCTGGTCGGCCGTCCAATATGTTTACTCTGGCGTCACCTAACACACGGAATTGCCATTTTGTTCCACAGGTCTCCATGTAACAGTATGTGCGAGTGATCACAATCTTTTTTTTTTTTAAGTCTACATCCGAGTTGTATATAAACTGAGGCCTTTTACTTATTCTTCGCCGGCCGCGGTGGCCATGCGGTTCTAGGCGCTGTAGTCCGGAACCGCGCGACTGCTACGGTCGCAGGTTCGAATCCTGCCTCGGGCATGGATGTGTGTAATGTCCTTAGGTTAGTTAGGTTTAAGTTGTTCTAAGTTCTAGGGGACTGATGACCTCAGATGTTAAGTCCCATAGTGCTCAGAGCCATTTGAACCATTTGAACTTATTCTTCTCAAAAGATATCGAGCTACAACAAAACTCTAGAATGGCTACAGAAATTGCCTGCTAGTCATTCTACGTACTTCGATTGCCAACAAAATGCTTGTTTCTTATCTACCTCTAACGTGACATTGAAGATGAGATCTCTGCCAGCGATGGCGATGGCGTGAGTCTGTATCCACGACTGTGGCCTAGTCCTCTGTATAAGGTTCTGTAGTGTGGTTGTACAGCCGCCAGATTACGAGACACTCTTGCTAGCTTATGGCTTTCATGACTCTCGTCGGTATGAGGTTTTGATGACAAAATGCGTGTTCGGAAAGATGTAAGGCACATTAGAGCCATGTCGTAGTGACATCCAGCTTATTGGATGCAACACTATCTGTTACGGAAGGCACCGGATATAAGATGCGGCTAACATCTTATAAACCCGTTCGTATCAGATTTAAGTCAGGCGCAGATAGTCTAGCTGCTCGATTCGAATGGCATACAGCTGTGAAAAGTGTAAATATACTTTTAAAAAACTCACAGACAGTAAGGTATTAAATATTTGCATACATATTTTCTAGACTCTGCAAGTAGCTACTCTTTAGGTTCACGACGATGCATTTATGTAGTAGGTTTGGAAAGATGTAAACGAGCACAGAATTTTTTGCACTAGAAGCTATATCAATTCGTTTTCCTCTGCCGTAACACGTTGTACACTTATTTTCAATGGCTGCGTTTGGAATCGGAAAATGAGACATTCCTTTTCTTACAGATACAAAGGTTCTGCAATGGCTACAACCATTCTGCAACGTCTGAAATCGTTTCGTTTCTCTCACTTGTGATGTTGTGCTACACATATGGTATCATTTTTCTAACTATTTCATCAATATAATCATTGTCTTGCTAGTAAACTTTTGCTATCACTGCATGAAATATGACAAAATTACGAACTGCTGTCTAATGTATGATATATATAATATGTATAATTGCTTTTACTTCCCCAGATCGCAATAGTAGCACTCCCTAGAAGTCACATCGGATCCAGACACAAAGCACGCACAAAGCCAGTTACCCTCGAGGTGAATAGCAAGCAGTAGCTACCAAATGGTTCAATTGGCTCCGAGCACTATGGGACTTAACATCTGAGGTCATCAGTCCCCTAGACCTAGAACTACTTAAACCTAACTAGCCTAAGGACATCACACACATCCGTGACCGAGGCAGGATTCGAACCTGTGACCGTAGCAGCAACGCGGATCCGGACTGTAGTGCCTACAACCGCTCGGCCACAGAGGCCGGCCCAGTAGCTTCCCATCGATATACATCACACTACCTCATATTACGTTCTTCAAATAATGGAAGTTGAGTTAAAGAAACCATAAACACCTCATCGGTTGAGGACATCCAAAGTCGGAGAGAATTTCTACACGTATCGTGAAGAAACACTCGTGGAGCATGATAACACTAGGACGAAGAAGAGGAGATAGAACAAAAGCATGTTGTGGTTTCTATATAAGGCGTTGTCACTTCCGTGAAGGTGCACAGTAATTTTATTTGCTGCAATCGTGTGCTTCCAAGTAGCAACCACTATCAATCCCAGAAATATTTCACTCTTATCCATTCCACCTTCCTTTGTTAAAAGCAACCGCTTGTTAAATTAGGAGGTTCGGGCTAAAGTTTTGACAGTTTACCAGCAGAAATTGACCGGACGAGTCCAAACTCTCGCAACAAAGATGAATACCGGTTTGTCCACTGATGCGTCTATATAGCTTTTAAGTACTCCTTTACACCATTCAATGGACCTTGGAAGTTTTCATCAACTCTATACTCACGTTCTCACTCAACCATTCCCTCTCCTTCTACCTCTCCCTCCCTCTCTCTCTCCCTTTCTCTCTCTCTCTCTTTCTCTCTCTCTCTCTCTCTCTCTCTCTCTCTCTCTCACACACACACACACACACACACACACACACACATGCACAAATACTTCTGTGCGAGACTGGAGCAGAAGCAATTACAAATTATCGGCTTTTCCTGTTACCTTGGTGTAATTAAGCCAGTAGCTCTGTTTCTGGAGGTTTCTCGAGCAGGGAGTGCAAATCTAATTCGCAGACTTGGCATTTCCAGGCGCTGCGCATATATCTTGCCGTTTTTGAACAGCAGAGCAGATCCCTCGCCCCACCGGTCTAACTTGTGCGCCTGGCTGCCGGTCGACACGTAGGCGCGGCGCGAGCCAAATTGCGCCTGGCAGACTGGGAAGCCACCTCACAGCTAGCCTCTTGCCATTTCGATAGTCAGCAGGTTAAACTTCTCATGGCTGTCTTCGCAAATGCAACTGCAATAACTTTATGATATTGTCGTTTGCATGGAAGAGTTCCCTGTCATCATGAAGAAGGTATTTGTTTTACCTGTGCATGGTGACAGTGAATTGCAGATGATGCTCATTGTACAAATCAACACACAGAGCATTCCAAATAATCGTTCACGTATTTTTGCCTATAAACTTTTTGCTTATAACGGTTATACTTGAAAGGGAAGCAATAGTTGATGAGGGAGTGAGACAGGTTTGTAGCCTCTCAACGATGTTATTCATTGTCTGCATTGAGCGAGCAGTAAAGGAAACCAAGCACGAATTTGTTTAGGAATCAAGGTTCAGAAAGAAGAAAATAAAAACTTTGCAGTTTGCCAATGGCATTCCAATTCTGTCAGAGGTGGACTTGAAAGATAATTTCAACGGAATGGATAGTGTCTTGATAAAAGGATGTAAGATGAATATCAACAAAGTGGAATGTAGTCGAATTAAATCAAGTGCTGATGACAGAATTAGATTAGGAACTGAGACACTAAATACAGTAAATTAATATTGATATTTGTATGGTAAAATAACTGACGACAGCCGAATTCTAGAAGGCTTAAAATGCTGAGTGGCAATAGCAAGAAAAGTATTTCTGAAAAAGAGAAATTTATTAACATCGAATATAAATTTACATGTTGGAAATTTTTTCTGGAGTTATTGACTGGAATGTATCCGTGGATGATAAGCGTGCTAGAAGAGAGAAGAAATTTTTGAATGTGCTACAGAATAATGCTCAAAGTTAAATGGGTAGAACGGATAATTAATGAAGACCTCCTGAATTGAAGGAAGAAAAGTAATTTGTGGCACAGCTTCGCTACAAGAAGGGAGGCGTTGACATTACATACTGTATCGTGAGGCACCAAGGAATCATTAATTGGGAAGGAGGGGTGTAACAATTGCTGAGGAAGACCTTGGCTCGTATGAAAAGATGAAGATTGTTGCACAGGATAGATTAGGGTGGAGAGCTTCACCAAACCAGATTGCGGGCTGAAGCCCACAACAACAGTAACAGTAACTTATGAAGTTTTCTAACGTCATCCAGTCACTTGTTTTTATGCCAGCATTATATTAGTGTATTGAAACGTCAACGGAACCGTCGAAAACTGGGCAGGCAACGCTTAAAACTACTACACTCATATAGATTGTCTTTGATCATTTTTAAATGTCACCTGTTCCCACTTCCTACTCCTAGCGGTAATGGGGGAATTTCCGTAAACAGTACATTTGCTCGTGTATGTCCCTATCACACAATTTATTTTAATTTTATTTTTTTCGTTTCTTTATTTTTTCATTTTTATTATTATTATTATTATTATCTTTTTTTTTTTTTTTTTTTTTTTTTTTTTTTTTTTTTTTTTTTTTTTTTTTTTGTCATATTATTACCAAGTTTGGTTGACGTTGCTCCAAAAATTCCAGAGTTATGAGTAACACATCATTCCTTCCTTAGCGGTTAATGTCATCAGCACTGTCAGAAAATTGCCTAACAACCGCGAAAACTATGGGTTGTGCACTAATATCAACGATTTTTCCGTTATATTTACATATGAGTCCTTACTCATCGCCAATTCACACCCAAAGGAGTTAGCCCCAGAGTATGTATTTCTATATACTGAGCCATATGTGTACTACCTTGGATTGTCGATGCTCCATACGTTCGTAAGTGATGGTTAAGCGTTACCTCTTACACACCCGTAAGTTGTATATACGTCAAGAGTCGTCGAAATTGCTCCAGGCGTTGGAGAAATATGCTGCAATAGATACAGAAAAATAAAAAATATTTAACCAATTACTACAACCTATAGCCACTCTCATAGCTTAATAATATTTCAGCTTGGTAACATGATCGAGCCTGTAAAATAGCAGCTTTAATATTTACCCCTATAAAGTGCGAGTGTTTATATATCTATGATCGAAACACGTGTATTCGATACTTACGAAAAATATCCACGGTCCTAACTTAATAATAAGTCAATTTAGCGAAGATCGCACCTGTAACATCTCAGTTTTAATCCTTACCCCCTTTAAAGTGCGAAAGTTTATATATTTAAGGTTGAAATACCAATAAGACGATGCTATTATTACCTAAAATTTCTAGATAAGGGACAATATCTGATGACTATGAGAGAGAATCAATACGCTCTTAGCGCAGCACTTCTCTCGGGACTTTGCTAATAGCCGACTAACGAATTATGAAAGGACACTCTGGTCCTGGTTAGCTGTTTGAGTAGGTGTGTAATGCATTCTTGTATGAATCTGATTTGATGCATTGTTTAAAGTCAGCTATCTTGTTAACTTTAGAATTCAGGAAGTTTAATAATTTGCTGAAGTCGTAATAACATAGATTCAAATTAGACTCGTTGCTTTATAAGAAGAATATAGGAAAACACACCATTTCTCTATGCGAAAAGGTAATTACGAATTTTATTTTAAGTGCTAAGAGTATTTGAATCCAGACGTGTTGCTCGTCACACAAGAACATCGAACGGGTGGGCTTTGGTAGCAATCCAAGAGACTGTGCAAGATCAGAACTTTTCTGGGAGAATTTTATTCACCACAAAATGTCTTCCTCCTGTTTTTAAAGATTTTCCTAGGACGAATAATGTTTACCAAAATCGAGTCTAGAACCTTGTCATTGTATGCACAATTTTCGGGTCAACTGAAGAATGGGATGCAACCCGTCGGCTTTGACCAACGACGTCATAGATTATTCACAGATGCTTGTTTTCGAGCCATAGATAATAAATTGGTTATCTTCTGTGACGAGGCGTCATCACAGAAAATTCAAACAAATGAATATGTTTTTAAAAGATAGGGCTAGACATTAAATACGATTTTCGTCGAGTGTATTAATTTAAATCATTTGTTCATTCCAATTCATTCGGTACTTATTTTCATTCTTAATGAGTCTCAGATATTTTGGAAGAATTGTTTTTCATTATGGACAATTTTTACTTTTTTATTTTCGTTTGTAGGCTGGATTTATCCATTCCCATGAATATGGAATACTTGAAGCAAGATTCGTCAACTGAAGTACGGAATACAAATTTCACAGTTGTCGCTTTTTTTCACCTTCGCTAGCACTTGTAATACTACGGTATCTTTTTAGTCGGTACTAGCACCATCAAAGGCGAAAAGACAGACGTATGAAAAATTTGTACCCCGTAGTTCAGTTCACCTATATAGGTCAACTGGATTACGGGATACTTGTACTACCATAGACGAAAAAGCGACATACATAACAATAGCACGCTGTACTTCAGTTTAAATACGAAGGTAGTATCCTGTTATTGAGCTGACCTATCTAGGTCAACTGAAGTACGGAATACAAATTTTACTGTTGCAGGTTTTTTCGCCGTCGCTGGTACTCGATACTGTTTGTATCTACGACGAAAAAAATTGTATCCCATACTTCACTGGGCCTATAATTGAAATACGGGATAGAAATTTTATGTATGTCGCTTTTTTTCACCTTCGCCTAATTCAACTGACGTACAGGATACCAATGTTACGTACGTCGATTTCTTTCTTCTTCACTGGCATTAGTATCCTATTCTTCAGCTGACCTATACAAGTCAGCTGAAATATGGGACACAAATTTTACGTATGTCGTTCTTTTCGCCTTCGCTAGTACTAGCATCAACTGAGGAATAGGATACCAGTAGTAGCGGAAGCGCACATAGGAACAACTGTAGTATTTGTATCCCGTACTTCAGATGACCTACATAGGTCAACTGGAGAGTAGGATACTAGTGCTAGCGAAGGCAAAAAAAATCAACATAAGTTAAATTTGTATCCCGTACTGCAGTTAAACTACACAGATCAGCTGAAGTTCGGGATACAACTCATACATGTCAAATGAGGTAATGCATGTTAACGTCACTTCTGTCCATTTTTTTCCTTTCTTTTTTCCGCTAGTATCCCATTCTTCAGTTGAGTTATATAGGTCAACTGAAGAATAGGATACTAGGACTCAAAGAAGCAATATAGTTAATATTATGTTCGAAATATGAATCTGCTTGATATATATATACCATCTGTTTTCTCTGTCCTGCATTCCTTTGTTTTTCAGCATTCGTCTTTGCTGTTAAATCTGCGTAATACATAATCTCTGGCAACTTCGGACATCATTGGTCAAAGCCGACGGATTGTATCCCATTCTTCTGCAAATCTCAATTTCAAAACGGTCTACTGCGAGAAGTCTAATTTATTCCTGAGTTGTAGCCTACGACGAACTTAGCAGCGAGAAGTCGGAACGCGGAAGACTCATTTCGGCGAGCTGCAGAAATCTTGTGACTAACCTCCGAAACGTCTCTTTTACATTCGTCTCGAACTACTTCACTTGTATTTCGCGCTGTCATGTTCAATTTAGCGTTGTACTTCGTGTTTGTTCCCATTCAGTGGTACACAGCTACATTAAAGTTTAAATTTTTGCAGCAAGCACCTAATCCTATGTACGTTACCTACATTTCCTTTCTCTATTTATCACCTGTGTAAATGAGTGAGTATGCATGTTGAATTTGTCTTATATATGGTAGCTGTACACCATCTAATTGTCTGCTATGGTAGCAACAGTGTAGCCAGCGTGGCTTTCTCAGCCAAGGCAAAGAGATTTGTACCCTTTCGGTACTCATTCGACAGTAGTTAAGCTGGTGGCGAAAATACCCCTCTGGTCTCTTCCGGCTGCCTGGGGGGAAGTTTACTGCAGGGAGAGCGTGCTCTCTACACTCGGGACTCGATCTTTGGTGAGTGAAGACGATACTCTTAAGAGGGACTTGGCGTTGGTGAGTGTGTAAATGTGTGATGGTGTGTAGCTATTCCAACTGACAGATGGTGTAGGAAGTTCGTTATTCCAGCACAAGTTTAAAATTCAGATGCCTGACTTCCCTTTTAACTGGAATGTACGTGTGATACTTTCTCGTGTGTGTGTTTTCTTTCTACCACTTTTTATTTCGTTTCAGTTTTTAGATCGTGTAACTTCTTTCATGCCACGTGCTGGTGATTTCAAAAAATGGGTCTGAGCACTATGGGACTCAACATCTGTGGTCATCAGTCCACTAGAACTTAGAACTACTTAAACCTAACTAACCTAAGGACATCACACACACCCATGCCCGAGGCAGGATTCGAACCTGCGACCGTAGCGGTCACGCGGTTCCTGACTGACGCGTCTAGAACCGCACGGCCACACCGGCCGGCCCTGGTGATTTCACCGTGTGTAATTTCTGTACCATTTTGAACAAGTTTTATTCTTAACTTCGCGTGATATTTTATTACAGTTTCTGTCTATATAGTTTGCATTTCTGTTCTTGACGTTTTCAAGAGTCTTAGTAATTTTGCTTTCTTCATGAATATTCACGATAGTTGCTGGTGTTTCATGTCAGGGTACCTTAGTTTCATATTTAAGGTGATGCAAATAAATTTCTTTGTCGGAAAGTATTCTATATTATCAGTATTCACAGTAATTCAAATCATAACGACTGGGTTGAACCTCTGAGCCTGGACAAAGTTCTTTTATCTCTATTCTTGTATGTATGACTCGTGTATGTTTGTGTGAACTTTTCCCATGAGCGCCTAAGATTTCCTTTTCATCTACCATCGCAATGTACCTCACCACTCAATACAATAATTATAACGTGAGTTAATTAATTGAATAACAGGCAACGACAGATCACGATTTAGAATTATTTTGAAAATTTCTAATGTGATGTTTTATTTTAATATACTATGTTAAACTTTGATGACTGTTTTTCAGACAAACCCGTCCCCTTTCGTAAGATTAATTTAAATACATCCCACCTGGCGTTTATGAAGCGCAAAAGGCAGGCTTTGTAATTTTAAACTTTTGTCTGATTATCTTATTCTTTTTGTAGAGGCTTAACCTTCTGCTTCGTCTGAATTATTTAATTTGTCTTTCGTACTCAAATTGTTCCCACATGCTCATTCCATATATCCACTTGGATCTTCTTATTACTATTAACACGTTAGTTATGCTTACCAATTCAGTGATTAGTTCTGTTCTTATATTAAATTTTCCCAATTTTAATTAAATTGAAAGGCGACGCAGAAAAAATTTTGTGGTACACGAAACTTTTAGTAGGCTGCAGAGTACCACAATGGCTAATTTACCCCTATTTCTGTTTGCAAATCACTTTCGAGAAATCCATTCACTCATTAACAACCATTAACCTCCAATAGAAGAAAGGAGGGCCCTTTAATAAACGCACTACTACAAACATTACATACACGCAGTTTTCGTTGCTCGGTGAATAATTAGGACACTATCTTTGATATTTCAGGATTAACTGACACCAGTTAAGTTGCAGATGAAATACTTTTTTTGACAGTTGCTCCACAGTTTTACCGTATGCCTGTTTCTTTTTTTTTTTTTAAATCTCATTTTGTTCATTTTAGTTCTTTGCATCTGTTCGGGGCGGACGTCGCAAGACACCCGTTTAAGTTCGTCATTGATCCATTAACTCAGTTTTTTTATTACAGAGGGCAGCTAACCCTCTGACCGAACACGCTGAGCTACCGTGTCGGCAATGTTAGAAATCAATCCAGACCAGGTACTCGGTCGAGACGTAAACACTGCTGGAGATTCCTCGACTTCTTCCTCACTCAAGTGCAAGGCGTTCGCTGGGCTGCTCGTTCTGCAGCGCACCTCGTGGCGTCCCACGCTGCCCTCTAAATGGCGCCGCAATGGACCCCGCCGAATTCCCCTCCCACGGCCGGTTAAAAATGGTTCAAATGGAAGCACCATGGGACTTAACATCTGAGGTCATCAGTCCCCTAGAACTTAGAACTACTTAAACCTAACTAACCTAATGGCACCACACACATCCTTGCCCGAGGCAGAATTCGAACCTGCGACCGTAGCAGCTGCGCGGTTTCGGACTGAAGCGCCCAGGACCGCTCGGCCACAACGGCGAGCCCCACGGCCGGACTAATCATGTCGGGGTAGCTACGTAATACACGTTACACGTCCCTTTACCCTTCTCTAAACTCCTAAACCACATTTTTTTCTACTACAACGCAATTTTATTAATAAGTACGCTGTTTCTCTTTTTTTAAATTGCGAAGATATGCCATCACCCTATTCAATAAAAAATTGAAACAGATGAAAAGAAAATATGCATATTTTTTATTAATTCTCTACTGAAATATGTTTAAATATTAACGCTTGTAAGTTTTTTATATACAAAATCATTTAAAACATTTTGAAAGCTGAACTCTCCCACTACGTCTTTTTTCAATCGCTATTTTCGCCAATGACTTTAAACGGTTCTGCAACATTGACGAACGAAGACAGTTTTTGATTAGTTTTATTTTCGAAACATCAGTTCACCTGTGGTGTTCACAATCATCAGACTTCTATACACACTGAAGAGCAAATGAATCTGGTACACCTGCCTGATATCGTGTTGGGCCCCCGCGAGTACGCAGAAGTTCCAGAACACGACATGGCATGGACTCGACTAATGTCTGAAGTAATGCTGGAGGGAACTGACACCGTGAATCCTACAGGGCTGTCCATAAATCCGTAAGGGTACAAGGGGGTGGAGGTCTCTTCTGAATAGCACGTTGCAAAGCATCAGAGATATGCTCAATAATGTTCATGTTTGGTGGCCTGCGGAAGTGTTTAAACTCAGAAGAGTGTTCCTAGAGCCACTCTGTAGCAATTCTGGATGTGTGAGGTGTCGCATTGAGCTGCTGGAGCTGCCCAAGTCCGTCGAAATGCACAATGGTCATGAATGGATGTAGGTGATCAGATAGGATAATTACGTACGTGTCACCTGTCAGAGTCATATCTAGAGGCATCAGGGGTCCCATATCGCTCCAACTGCACGCGCCCCACGCGGTTGCAGGGCCTCCACCAGCTTGAACAGTCCCCTGCTGACATGCAGGGTCCATGGACTCATGAGGTTGTATCCATATCCGTACACGTCCATCAGCTCGATATAATTTGAAACGAGACTCGTCCGACCAGGCAACATGTTGACAGTCATCAACAGTCCAATGTTGGTGTTTACGGGCCCCGACGAAGCGTAAGGATCTGTGTCGTGCAGTCATCCAGGGTATACGAGCCGGCCTTCGACTCCGAAAGCCCCTATCGATGATGTTATTCGTTGAATGGTTCGCACGCTGATACTTGTTGATGCTACAGCATTAAAAACTCCAGGAATTTGAGGAAGGGTTGCACTTCTGCCACGTAGAACGATTTTCTTCGGTCATCGATCTTACAGGATCTTTTTCTGGCCGCAGCGATGTCGGAGATTTGATGTTTTACCGGATTGCTGATATTCACGGTACACTCGTGAAAAGATCGTACGGAAAAATCCTCACTTCATCGCTACCTTGGAGATGCTATGTCCCATCGCTCGCACGCCGACTGTAACACCACGACCAAACTCACTCACGTCTTGATAACCTGCCACTGTAGCAGCAGTAACTGATCTAACAACTGCGCCATATACTTGTTTATATAGGGCTGCCGCCCGCAGCGCCGTATCTCTGTATTTGAATACGCATGCCTATACCAGTTTCTTTGGCGCTTTAGTGTCTTTGCGCTGCTGTCATTATATAAGGGAAAGTTGACTGTGCCGTATTACCAAAAATAAGTTTATACGATTCCTCGGTAGGTGTAATTTTACCTTTTCCGGCATCCTCTAATTGTAAGATGAAGTACTTGAGCTGCACCATCTTGTCTATAAACTCAAGCTCAATATCCTCGAAAGTATTTTCCCCAAACTTTGTACAAGCCTCTCTACTATCATCGTTGGAAATTGTCGAGAAATCTGTTAGAAATCCAATCAGAGAACTCTTTTACCGGTAAGTTTCTAGTCGTCGTTACACATCTGTACACAGCTTGTCTAGTACAGGCAAATAAGTTCCAATTTTTAACTTCTCTTTTCCTGTGTTTACAGCGTCTTCTGCAGATCCGTCGTCGCGATGCCTTTACCTTCCAGGCACATTCACATTTTCATCACTGCATTGGGTATCAGTCTGCCTTCATTTCGTAATCGTCAAACAATTCCCGCAGTGAAGGAAAAAATCTAAAAGTTCTTTTAAAAAATCGACTGCTGTTTGAAGTTCGGTAGTTGTGTTTTTTAGAGCTATACTGACACCATTGTTCCGATGTAGTATGGCAGCCCAGAACACTGCCATTATGGCATTTTCTTTATTTCCAAGTCCTGTAATAGACATCTGGCCTTGTGAAACAATTGTGACGTCTGAGTCTCATCGTCAACAATGGACTGCACAGATTTCTGGAAACTGTTGTAAGCTTTACACAAAGGCTTACTCACACCACTTGCACACCACCTTGTGTTGGATACTCTTTTCAGAACTAGTGACGAGTATTGCTTACGTTCATCGCCTTTTTCATGATATTTGAGCACAATTTCCCAGCGATGAACTGACGCCGAAAACAAGTTGTACAGTGTCCGAACAAGTCCAAAGAATGATACTGCGCCATCGCAGCCCTCCGCAGCAAGTGCTCCAACCATATGAAGTGAGTGTGTTGCACATGCAACGTAGTGTGCGAGGTGATTTATTTTCTTAATGCCGCCAGCAGACCACTGCAACAACCAGACATATAAGACTCATTATCCTAAGTTAGGCCTCTCAAATGGTTGAAATCATTGTTACATTGGTTTAAAAATTTGAAATTGTGGTGGCACTTATTGAGAAATACTTAGCTTCAATAATTTCATTAACAATGCATTTTAAAACATTATTTACCAATATATCAACAAGTTCCTCGCAAATAGTTTAAGACAAATATTATCGTTTTCCGTTCCCCACATTACCATATTAAGCTAAATGCCAACCAAGGAACGAGTCTTACTTCGCGATGAACTCTAATATTCCCAAATAGTTCCCATTATGCTGAGAACCAAGAATTTCCTGCTCAACACGAAAAGTTAACCCACGGTACGATAAACATTTAATCACAGATACCGCTGTTAGTAAAACTTTCATCCAATATTTTGTTCCTTTATTGAACGTAGTTTCCAATGAGGTGTTGATTCGGCTGCGAATACTTCGTCTGCTAATCAGTATGCCGGACTGTGTGACCGAGCGGTTCTAGGCGCTTCAGTCAGGAACCGCGTGACCGCTACGGTCGCAGGTTCGAATCCTGCCTCGGGCATGGATGTGTGTGATGTCCGTAGGTTAGTTAGGTTTAAGTAGTTGTTAAGTTCTAGGGGACTGATGACCTCAGATGTTAAGTTCCATACTGCTCGGAGCCACTTTAACCATTTTTTTTTTTTTTTTTTTTGCTAATCAGTATCTGTACACACACTCTGTGCGTTGCATTATTCTCATACGATTGGCGTCAGTGCGACTCATTTTTCCAAGCTGAAAATCCAGTTTGAAATTGTGATTGCCTTTGAGCTTTACCAAGGAGAACGCACAGGAAACAGTATACTTTTCCAGTAGATGGAGAATACATGAGCCACATACATTTGATGTCACCACTACTTGTACGTTTCCAAGAAGACATAATCTGAGGAAAAAATCTTTTGCTATCTTCGTATTGTCAGCTAGAAGCAGAAAGCTCACACTCAAGATGCTGATATTCGTTAGTCACTAGTAGTCCAAAAATGCACCCGCTAAATAGCAGTTTCTTCATCCTCGTCAATCTGTTCAGTATAATCGCAGAAAATCTCTACTTGGCCCACCGACATCGTGTGGCTGGAAAACATGGCTCTAGATGCTTACGGTTGATTTTCAGTTGATTGGCGGCTAAAACCGAATTAAAAAAGATTTTTGTACCTTCTTTAACTGTTTATTACTCTTCTTTTGTTGCTCTTGCCGCTATTTGCATTTTTCGGAACCACTCTGTCGTTTTTTTTATGGGTACCTCCGATATTTTGTTTCCGAAAGGAAATGTAAACATCCGTGTGATTAGAGAGCGACCTTAAATTTACAAATAACATTTGACAGTTAAGCACTTCTTACTTTTTAATAAAATTAATTGAAACTGAATACTTACGTAACCTCTATATTTTATCCTTACATAATTTATTATTTTTCTGCCTTACTATTAGACGAGTGGAGAGCAAATGAACATCGCGAGATGAAATAGTAACAATTTCTATAATATCTGCACAAGAAAAATTTCGGCACTTCACAATCGTCAAATTCTATAATTTTAAATGAAATAAGTGTGTAAAATGAAATGTTTTAATCAAACTTACTTGGTACGTAAATGAAACTTCAGTTTATTACACTCGTCGTGTTGCCAGTTTTCTCGAAGCATTTTCAGTCGTCAGAAAAATCTAGCATCTTATCCAAATTTGTAAATTTCGAAACGCAGACCATTGTTAAACTTTTTAAATTTAATTGACGGTCGAAAAACTTGCAACTCACAATTACAGAATAAAATGAAAATTAAACAATTGAAAGTGTTCCGAAACATTTGTTTATGGTAGAAGATACTTATCCTACGAATTGAGGACTCCCCTAAAGCTCTTTGTCATGCAAACCAGCACTGCCAAATTTATGAAAGTGACATGGCCATAGGATAAATTAGTATATGTGCATTCACAATGCAGAGTTTTTGAAGCGCGTTGCGTTAAAAAAGCTGCCCTTACTGCGCTGTCGTTTGCTTTGTTGGAATTAAAATCGACGCGATAAAACATAATATTATTCTACAATAATTTGAAATGTGTGCCCAAATGTACTGAAATATGACGATTTGATATAAAAAACGAGGTAACAATATTGTTATCGAGGGTTTGTTACATACAAATCTTCAAATTTAATTTTCACTCGGACAAGCATTTTCAAAAAAATTTTTTGTCTGGGCGCGTGGCCTCTAGTCGATTCACGGCCTCTAGGCAGCTGCGTACACTCCCTAATGGGTAATCGGCCCTGCATCCATCAGACGCTGACTGGCGTATTCAGCAGTCACTCGCATCTTAAGAAACTGTCCACAGTCATTAAAAATACAATGAAATTTATAAAGATTATAAGCTAACCGAGTTCTCTCTCTTATAACTTTGCGTGAAACACTTCATGTTAGCTATTTCTTACAATACAAAGTTTGTAACGAATTTGAACACAGCTGACCAACAATCTGGTTCGTTTCCGTTGTTGCACCAATAACTCATTCAATCTGGGAATTAATGTTAGGACATTTAAAAGAAACGTTTTGTTCTATAGCGGCTATTTGACACATCCCTGATGAAATATATATCGGTGAACGAACGCACGACAAGCCCGACCCAATCAATTTTTGTCACGTCGATTCGTTAAAATGAACGTGGTAAATAATCTCTCTGAGGTAAAACTGTGAAGCAGACACGTATAACTTTCCTTTATTATAGCACATTTCGCTTTTCAGATGGGAGGCTATTCAGAATGTATTATCGACTTGTGGACGCTACAAAGTTTTATTTTCTAAGGCTACTGTTCCCGCTGCAGAGGAAGCATGCGCTCACCAAATCCCTCTGACGCTTATACCACATTGGATCTAAGATATTGGTGACTATAAGCAGCTTGTAGTACTTACAGTATCCTTCATTTTTATTTACACGTCAAGTTCCGTAGGACCAAAATGAGGAGCAAATCTCCAAGGTTATGGAACGTGTCAGTACATGAAATTACAACATAAAAGTAATAACAGATAAAAATAAAATCTTTATGAACCCGAAAAAACTCAAGCCATACGTTTAAGCAAACGCAATCAATAATATAACAATTTCAACTTAATTTTTCAAGGAACTCCTCGACAAAATAGGAGGAGTGACCCATGAGGAAACTCTTCAGTTTAGATTTGAAAGCGTATGGATTACCCCTAACATTGAATTAGAGCGGTAACTTATTGAAAACGGATGCAGCAGTATATTGCACACATTTCTGCGCAAGAGTTAAGGCAGTCCGATACAAATGCAGGTGTGATTTCTGCCGAGTATTAACTGAGTGAAAGCTGCTTATACTAGGGAATAAACTAATATTGGTAACAAGAAATGACAGTAAGGATTATATATATTGTGAGGCCAATGTCAAAATACCCAGACAGTCAACACGGGTCGACAAGAGGTTCGTGAACTTAGACCATTTATTGCCCGAACCTCCCGTTTCTGTTCCAAAAGTATCCTTTTAGAATGGGAAGAGTTACCCCAAAATATAATACCATATGACATACACGAATGAAAATAGGCAAAGTAGACTAATTTTCGTGCCGAACGATCACACACTGCAGATATCGTTCGAATAGTAAAAATGGCAGCATTAAGCCTTTGAACAATATCCTGACAGTGGGCTTTCCATGAGAGTTTACTATCTATCTGAACACCTAGAAATTTGAACTGTTCAGATTCACTAATCATATGCCCATTCTGTGAAATTAAAACTCAGGTTCTGTTGAATTCCGTACTAGAAACTGTAAAAACTGAGTCTTACTGTGATTTAGCGTTAGTTTATTTCTACAAACCATAAATACTTTCTACGAGCCATGAACCTAGGTCATGAACTGCACTATCTGAAACCGAGCTAGTGTTGCACACAACATCCTTTACTACCAAGCTAGTGACATTAGCAAACAGAAATATTTTAGAGTTATATGTAATACTAGAGGGCATATCATTTATATAAATAAGGAACAGGAATGGCCCCAACACTGATCCCTGGGGCACCCTCCACTTGACTGTACCCCACTCAGACCCCACATCACAGCCATTCTCAACATTGTGAATAATGAACTTTTGCTCTCTGTTGCTACATAGTTTGTAATTATATGTGACATTTGTTTGAGTATAAAAACCTTTTAGTTTTAAAATTTGTGCATCATGGTCCGAAAGGCCATTCACCTTTTTACTAACAGAATGCCCATCTAGTAATGAAGAATGAATAAAAATATTGTCTATGGCTGTGCTACTGTTCCCCTGCACCCCAGTTGGAAAAAACACATTCTGCATCAGATCATATGAATTTAGGAGATCTACCAACATCCCTTTTCTCGCACCATCACATACAAAATTGATATTGAAGTCACCACACATAACTAATTTCTGGTACTTCCTACAAAGTGAATCAAGAACCCTCGCTAGCTTGAGCAGAAATGTTCTGAAGTTAGGGGACCTATAAACAACAACAATTATAAGTTTAGTTTCACTAAATTCAACTGCCCCTGCACGACTTTCAAATATGTGTTCAGTGCAGTGCTCTGACACGTCTATGGACTCAAACGGAATACTGTTTTTTTACGTACACAGCCATTCCCCAAACCCAGAAGGAACTCCTAGAAAAAGAGCCAGCTAACCTGTATCTTGGTAAAGGAAGCCTCTGAATCGTCAAATTATTTAAGTGGTGCTCCGACGTACCAATAATTTCAGTCAACATCTATAAACAGTTCATTAATTTTATCTCTAATACCTCTTATATTTTGATGAAGTATGCTATTTCCTTCTCTACTTGGAAACATGACGTCTTCTGAAGGTGAGCCTTTAGTTAGAGGGACTTCATTTAACCAAGTATACCTGTCAACTGACTTCAATCTAAAATCACTAGGTCTGATTATTTGCATGAATCAAATATAGCTGTTCACTTCATTGTTTATAGTAGTAGAAAGTACGTGAAAATTACAGGCTTATTGTCTGATAAAATACTCCTGAGACTTAAATCACATTTGGTATGGACCTGGCCGGTGAGAGGCAGCTCTCGTGTCTTAAAGATACAAACAATCGTACCGTAAGTTTAACAGCATTGGAGGAGTGTCTGTGGAGAGGCCAACACACATGTGGTTCCTGGAGAGGAGCAGCAACTTTTACAGTGGCTGTGTTGGCAACAGTCTGGCTCACTGACTGATCTAGCTTTGAAGGGAAAGAAAGGCAATGTGGTTTTAGCACCGCGAACGACTCAAAGAAGGGGAAAGCTACAGCATTACATTTTCAGAAGACATTCAGCTCTACTTTGTAGGGTGGAGAGCTACATCAAACTAGACTTCGGACGTAACACCATAACAGCAACAACTGGCCACGATATTCGAACGTCGTAGATATTCGATATAAGTGCAGTAGCGTCAATTAAGCGCTCCGGCTCACATTTTCGTATGAATTACTTGGTACTACGTTTCCGTGGGTGCTATTACTTCTAAAACTATTGTTTAATGCCGAAATGCTATATCTGAAGTGGACTAAAATATGTGAATCAGCAGTTCAGAGCACTTTGGATATCTACTGACCGTACGTAACGTTCACTAATGACACAAGAAATGCAATAGCTTATTTACCTTAATGAACGGAATCTACCTGTACGGGAAAGGAGTGCAGAGTACTTGATTGAGGTGCATAGCGAGGTATTTCCGCAGCGCGTTCGCGGTGGCGACATAATCGCAACTCCCCAGGCGCGGCCCGTGCCGTTGTAATGGCCCGTGAGTTGATTACGAATGCAGCAGCCGCTATTAATCTTCTGAAATGGGCGGACACAGGGCGTTGTGGCGCAGTCATGGTCGCATTACAGACGTCCAATCACGCGTTCGTCTCGCTGTTTGACCGTAGCAACGGGCGCAGATAAGCAGCACCAGAGTAGCTTCACAGTTTCTAAATTAGTCATACAGCTTTTCACAACGATTGTAATATGAAAAACTTGTAAGTGCTTAGAGGAAGGCAGCGTGACACACACATACACACACACACACACACACACACAAACATAACACACACACACATAACTGTAGAACACTGTCTTCTCATAATTACTCGGATTTTTCATAGTTTCGTACAATTTGACAATGAATTTGCGAGTACGCAGTGAACGCTATCATTTTTATGGACAGCTCTCTCGATAAATAATTATAGCTTTGACTTGTAAATAATAGATCTCAGCTATCAGTCGTCCATTTGAAATTTTTGTTGGCAGATATAGATTTCAGCTAGAAACTAGCCCTTTCCAATGCACTATAATTTTTGACCAATGCATGTAATGCCTGTTGGTCGGGCATCATCCACAGCTCATCCACAGAAGTATTCAATGAACACTTTGGTATTTTGCGAAACTGAAGAACTGAGCCAGATATTTCAGATTCCGACTGCTGCTGCTGAGCACATTTCCGATGTACTTCGTCGCTAAATAAACACCAGTAGGTCCCGTCGACCTTTCCTGCACAGTTTCATTCTAGATCTTCTAACCAAGTATATATGTGAAGACAGTAACTTTTTCTCGAAAGGACAGTTACTGTTGATGACCGTGTAGCTTTTCCCTGGAATAAATGATGACTAACTGACAACCTCAGCTGCCGACAGGTGTTGTTGTTATACCTCGATGTGGACAGCTGAAAATGTGTGCCCCGACCGGGACTCGAACCCGGGATCTCTTGCTTACATGGCAGACGCTCTATCCATCTTAGCCACCGAGTACACAGGTGAATAGCGCGACTGCAGGGACTATAAGGTACAATACATATGTAGAATTGTGGACAGTTGGGAATGCGAGTCTCACGGGAAGCGTGCAACGGATAAGTCCCTGCAGTCGCGCTATTCACCCCGTGTCCTCGGTGGCTCAGATGGATAGAGCGTCTGCCATGTAAGCAGGAGATACCGGGTTCGAGTCCCGGTCGGGGCACACATTTTCAGCTGTCCACATCGAAGTTTAACAATAACACCTGTCGGCAGCTGAGGTTGTCAGTTAGTGATCATTTATTCTAACCAAGTGTCACAATAAATCTGAAAAATATTTAACATACGGCTTTAGTTAGTCATCACATTCTTGCAAAATAAAAATAGTCCATTGAGTGGGAGTTATATAAAACATATCTACATATCTTTTGATAGCTTCAGTGGGCCAAGGGCGGCAATTCATTTCATCAAAACTTTGCAATATGGGTACCTTGTTTTTGCTTTTTAAATGACCAAATACTATTGCTTGATGTTACTGATTTATTTCGCCATTTAATTTAACTACAGAGATTTTCCAAAGTACACTCTCTGTCACATACACTATGTGATCAAAAGTATCCCGACACCTGGCCGAAACTGACTTACAAGCTCGTGGCGCTCTCCATCGGAAACGCTGGAATTCAGTATGGTGTTGGCCCACCCACAGCATTGATGAAAGCTTCCACTCTCGTAGGCATACGTTCAATCAAGTGCTGGAAGGTTTCTTGGGGAATGGTGGGTCATTCTTCACGGAGTGCTGCACTGAGGAGAAGTATCGATGTCTGTCGGTGAGGCTTGGCACAAAGTCGGCGTTCCAAAACATCTCAAAGGTGTTCTGCAGGATTCAGGCAGGATTCTGGGCAGCCCAGTCCATTACAGGGATATTATTGTCGTCTAACCACTCCGTCAGCAGTGCTTTATGAACAGGTGCTCGATCGTGTTGAAAGATGCAATCGCCATCTCCGAATTGTTCTTCAACAGTGAGAAACAAGAAGTTTCTTAAAACATCAATGAAGGCCTGTGCTGTGATAATGCCACGGAAACAACAGGGGGTGCAAGTCCCTTCCATGAAAAACACGTCCACACAATAACACCATCGCCTCCGAATTTTGCCGGCCTCGGTGGCTGTGCGGTTCTAGGCGCTCCAGTCCGGAGCCGCACTGCTGCTACGGTCGCAGGTTCGAATCCTGCCTCGGGCATGGGTGTGTGTGATGTCCTTAGGTTAGTTAGGTTTAAGTAGTTCTAAGTTCTAGGGGACTGATGACCACAGCAGTTGAGTCCCATAGTGCTCAGAGCCATTGGAACCTCCGAATTTTACTTTTGGCACTACACACTTTGGCAGGTGACGTTCACCGGGCACTCGCCATACCCACGCCCTGCCATTGGATCGACACGGCACATGGTGTACCGTGATTCGTCACTCCACACAACGTTTTTCCACTGTTCAATCGTACAATGTTTGCGCTCCTTACACCAAGCGAGGCGTCGTTTGGCATTTAACAGCAAAATGTGTGGCTTATGAGCAGCCTCTCGACCATGAAATCAAAGTTTTGTCACCTCTCGCCTAACTGTCGTAGTACTTGCAGTGGATCCCCATGCAGTTTGGAATTCCTGTGTGATGGTCTGGATAGATGTTTGTCTGCAAACATTAGGACCCTCTTCAACAGTCGGCGGGTTCTGTCTATCAACAGATGAGGTAGGCCTGTACGCTTTTGCACTGTAGGTGTCCCTTTACCTTTCCTCTTCACTATCAAACCGGAAAAAGTGGACCTAGGGGTATTTAGGGGTGTGGAAGTCTCGCGTACAGACGTATTACACAAGTGACACCCAATCACATGACCACTTTCGAAGTCTGTGAGTTCCGCGGAACACCCCATTCTGCTCTTTCACGATGTCTAATAACTACTGAAGTCGATTATATGGAGTACCTGGAAGTAGGTTGCAGCACAATGCACCTAATTGCCGGCCGGTGTGTCCGAGCGGTTCTAGGCGCTACATGCCTCGGGCATGGGTGTGTGTGATGTCCTGAGGTTAGTTAGGTTTAAGTAATTCTAAGTTCTAGGGGAATGATGACCTCATAATTTAAGTCCCATAGTGCTCAGAGCCATTTGAATCTTTTTTTTTGCACCTAATATGAAAAACGTATATTTTGGGGGTGTCCGGATTGTTTTGATCACGTAGTGTAGTAATTCTCTGATTCACATAGCTCTTCAAATTAGATTCACAACTTTATCAGTTACAACAGACAATATATATGAATCGTAACTTCACAGAACAGACTCGAAGCAAGACTTAAGCAAGCGGAGCCATAGCCGCAACAACAACTTAATGCAGACTGCCTCGCACGGCATCAACTACACCAAATACACCAAACTAGACCAAATACACCAAACATAATTTTCAAGGAATTTACAGTGATCTTTAGTGTAACAGTTTTGTGCATTATAAAAGTGTAGATTCGTGAATTATTGTGAAATATAATTTGTATTAACGATAATAATTTTTTTCCGATTCTTTTAAACTTAAACATAAAAATATCTGGATGACTAGACTTCCGTCTGGAGAGTACAATTTTTTGTATAAAAACAAATCGAATGTTTTCATAACCATCCAGCTAGATAAAGAAATGGAAATATTGGAAACACACGATAAAAAACAACCGCCCCAGGAAAATCCAAGAATTCCGCAAATAGCGACCATCGGACGATTCATCAAAAGTGATACCGGCATCGATGGAATCAAACTGGAAAAGAGAATATCTCCCTTTGTTGTTCCAATCTCCACTTCCGTTCTTTGGAAAGAGTAGATGAACCGAATAACACAGTGAGGCATTGTTTGTTAACATGCGTATTATAAGTTGAAGTTCTTCTCGTCTAAGTGTTTTACAGTGTTCCAATCATTGACATCGTAGCTTAAGTGTCGGTTCCGCACAAAGTTTTAATCTGCCAGGAAGCTATTTAAAAACTTATTTTGAACGTGTTATGGATGGTACTACTAATAAATGTGAGCCATGGCCTATAGTAGCTATATATATATATATATATATATATCAGTTCCATGCGCCAACATTACTCCACCTTCTTGGGCCTGTGTGCCAGCGTGGTGCCACTGTACCGGTCGACTTCAGAGCCAGCTTCTTGTTGCATCAATAACCTCTGTGTCACCCACCTTCTGCTTCCCATGGATTGGGCCAAACAGATGGAATTCGGAAGCTGCGACATCCCGACTGTAGGGTGAGCTCCTCTCTGGTTCGTAGACCCGTGTGGCAGAGGTCTCTTCCAAAGACTCCCCGTGCTTTTGTTCACAGCCAGGCCTTCATAGACATTCTGCACGCGCCCACGAATATCTGTGATGCTCTGGTTTTGTACCATAAGAAACTCAATGACAGCTCTCTGCTTGGAACGCAACTTCGTTGCAGACGCCATTTTGAAGGGTACGTATAGCGCCGCCAGCAATCGCCAGGTACTCAAGCGGGAATATTCCACGATGTCCCACAACAAATTCTGCAGGTCTTCAACCGGAACTGCCCGAGAAGAAAACGAGTTGCATTACTCATCGAATCCCCGATGATGTACAAGTACGATTACGTTAAGCGCCATGGCTATAAATCCGTTACACTCTCGATAGTATAACAGACAGCGTCAGATCATAGTGCTGCAGCACAAATAGATGGAAGCATATTAAATTCATTAAGCTCCATGATAAAAGAGAAAGGGAAAGTTCTTAGCTCTTTGTGAGTTAATCGTGACAGTTTAGGGCTACAGATGAAGACACATTAAAAGGCTTGCTAATGTTCAGTGGTGACCAGTCCTTGTTCTTGTACCGAGGAGATGCGACAGTAAAGGCCCCACAGTTACAGGATCCAAAACAACTGATAGAGCATGTATTGCGTGAGGGCTTGCTTACAGGAGCTTATTTTGTCACGTTACTAGACCAGGGCGTGGCAATTCCGCTTACTACGCCACAGAAAATACGTTACGGTGTCGGTCGTTTACCAGTACTCTGATCTTGGTGCATACCTTCGCGTAACACAAAATTTCAGAGCTCGGCTTCTGGCTAAACCGAATGCATCCGCTGAGTCCCACCTCGTAAATATTGACATTATTCCTCTACATTTTCTTCGCCAGTTTCGCAATCTTTTCATCTGTATGCAGTATCAAAATTTCCACCTAAAATTTAATACTTACAACAAAATAATACTACCTAATTATAAAAAAAATATACTTGGAATAGTGATGATAAATATCATTTCAATAATGTAATGAACTTCAGTACACTACAATACAGAAACAAATGAAAGACAAATCTCAACAGAACATGCGTGTTTGTTGTCTGTTGATGGTAATGACGTATTTAAGAGTACTGAACAAATATTGCTACATGCGTTTTGTCCATGAGTTTGTGATAACACAAAATGTTGTATTTCTAAGATCATATGAGTTTAAACAACAGACTGTACCGGAACTGTAACTGTTGGCTCCCTATTCATATAATGTAATTCTTGAAATAATATGCGGTCTGATAGCGTTCTGACGTAGTAATTCTTCCATTTTTAATGAGTCTGTAGCGGTGGTCCTTTGAAAGAGTAAGGGAAGAACTGTTAGAGGTAATATGCCTTATTTGATGGATGTGAACTGCACGTACAAAATCAGAGCTGCTGCAGTCACGTTTCGTTAATCACCCAGAAATTGTTTCCCTACTTTTTTAAAGGAAAACAGACTTACATACAACTTTATTAGCAAAAGGTACAGGAACGTTGAACTATTTTTCGACATAATCCTCACTTGCCATTTCGTGGGATCATCATTCGTATTCCTGTGCCATTAAAGTCTGCTACCTGGAACTAGAACCATGATGTAGGCGTTATCTTCAGCTTGTCGTTATTAAAATCCATTTCGGCAGACAGGGTGTAAGGTGGCTATAATTTCGCACCTTACAAGCACTCATCTACACACTTTGCCGTGATCTACAACCACAATTGGTAAAATTTGACACGTTATACATCGTGTATATGAATATTTAAAGAGAATGACATTGTCACGTACACCTTGTAAATAATTGTTAACGCTTTTGCATGAAAGGTGACGGAGTGTCGCTAGTGGAGATGAAACGGCAGGCGGAACTGGATTCGTGGATGGAAGGCCCGCGCAGTCTTGGCCTTGCTTAGACACAGGAAGTAGCAAGACGGACGTTGGGGCACCTGAGCTCTGGAGAACAACAGAGTCACGGCCGGCCCGTATTGCAGCGGGACCGGAAGGATAACCGGGAACTCTGCAAATCTTGGACGCAGCTGAGAGGAACGAGGAAGCGTCATCTCGGAAATCACGCAGACTTGGTTATTTCCTAGGATTTTTACTCAGAAGCGTACCACTGTATGAGTATAGGTATTTCCTCGGAAACTTTCCGCGCTGGACGACAAAAGACCAAAATATGGTTGGTCAGCGTTCGGAAGAATCTGTAGAGATGGAGAATAATCCGTGGTTTTGAGAAAATAATTCGTTTTCTGAGTTACGAGGGAGGGGGAGCCGAGTCTTGCTGGGAAGCTAGCAGTGGAGAGGAAGAGGTCTTCCGTTTTTGAGCGTCCTTGTGTGACTGTCGCTCAGTATCAGCTTTGTTGGTACAGGCGGACTCAGTACAGTTTATAGTACGAACGGTAGGCACTGTACTGTTGCGAACTTATACGATTCTGGACTGCGCCTGCAGGTTGGAAGTCGTCGTTGAGTTCGCAGCGTTCAGTGATTGAGAACACTACTTCTGCCTATTCTTACACTGGGACGTTATAAGTTATTGGAACTCTGTCCTTGTGGCTAGGAGTTCGCATTTCTCGTCTGCAGAAATCAGATAGGAGAAGACAGTATCAGAGTATATTAGTCAGAGGAACGCCTCCTGCCGTCCTAGTGTTTGAAAGATTTTTTTTTTCTTTTTTGTGGCTGGAGTTCTTCCATCGTTGCAGACGTCTACGAGAACCATCACACCGACGAATCGGACACAGTACATGCGGTGATATCGCTAATTGCTTCGGCTTATTAGGGCTATAAAGTTAAACAGCTGTGATCACGCTAGTTTATTTCCACTGAGGTTCCACAGCACCGTACATCATCTTTGAAAGTAATGTCTTCTAGTGTTTGGTACGTAGATGATGTCAGTCATTTCGCGTTATTTATGTTAGATCGCGTGGCCATAAAAAGGGGCAGAGTTGGGCAATTGATCGGCAATTTTTTAGTCAGGAAATATAGACAGTTGTAATATAAAGGATTGTTTTTTAATCTACAATAAATGTATAATTAGAAACAACGTTTACCATTTCATAGTATTAGATGCCTTAATAATTCATTTATGTTGAGGTTGTGATTTATATGTTAAAGAGCATTAAGTGATCCTAAGATCTGTTTCAGGGGGTAGTCAGACAGGGCCAAATCATCATTAGCGTTCAATACTTTCCGTTGCGCACATGCATTTTACATCCGCCTGGAGCAGCATCTTGGAAGGGAATTTGTTGATGTGCAGGGAAAGATGGAAATCTCCAGCAGCAGATGAGGACTGTAAGGTGGACGATTGAACGGCACCCAGTAGGACTCCTTCAGAACACCTGTTGTGCGCTAAGCCCTATGTGAGCGACCACGGCCGTAAGCGCTAAATGGGCCGTCGAAATTCCCCCAGGGCATTACAAAACGGTCAGTGCACACTGTTCCGCCTCCTGGCAGGAAGCCGAAGACCAGAACGTCCTCGCTAATTATTCCGTAACACCGTACACATAACTTTCCGCGACACAATCTGTATGAACTTCATGTTGACAGGAGACTCAGTTGACGTCAGCGCATCGACTGCTATTTGGTTTCCGGCGAAAAGCGAGAAAACCATGTTCATTGTGTGCCGTCACAGCGACAAAAAAATGTTCAAATGGCCCTGAGCACTAAGGGACTCAACATCCGAGGTCATCAGTGCCATAGACATAAAACTACTTAAACCTAACTATCCTATAGACATCACACACACCCATGCCCGAGGCAGGATTCGAACCTCCGATCGTAGCAGCAGCGCGATTCCGGACTGAAGCGCCTAGAACCGATCGGCCATCGTTCCAGCGACAATAGTGTCGTAAAAACATCTAAAACAAAACAAAATCTTGGAACGAGAAATGTATATCACGACGAAATAGATGTACACGAACCTTATGTGTTTCATCGGCCGCAAGGCGGGGTAAAATATCCATGTTTTATAGTAAATATTAGATTTAATCGTAGTATCGAGGAGTAAACTATTTGTGTAATAACTTCTACGATATTAATAAGTGAGAAAAACGCTCCTAGATTGTTCATCTCTTTCTCTTTCTTCGCTTGTTTCTGGGGTTAAGAAGCCGACATCTTGCAGCACAAAAGTAATCTAACATTTATGCTGTTAATCTTATTAATATAGTACGTTTAAGTTTATATGTGGGTCATTTCGGTGTACAGTGAGCCCTCTGTCATGTTCCTTACATTGGTTTAATTTTTCGTAAGACGTCTACAGCTTCCCAATTTTAGCGGCCGCTGCTGTAACGGACACCGTTATGCGTCGATCTAAACAACGAAATCATAGCGGAAGCGCAGAGACCGCCTGCTTTAACATTTAACAAGCATTTTTTCACAGCGATGAGCCACATGGGGGGGGGGGGGGGGGGGGGGGGGCGACATTAGTTTTAAGATTTTGCTTTTCAGCTTACGCCGAGAGCCACGATTCGACTACCATAGCCCGAATATGATGGTAGGAGGAGTATTCTTCTATTGTTGTGTGGATCCACAATAACTTCAATGTTTGAGTCCATGCTCTTTAAAGCACTAATATGCCGAGTTTAATTACGATACTGTTATATTTTCATTCTCACGTAATATTCTTGGAAGTAAAAATTAGTTAAAAGTTTTTTCATATTTGGGCATACAGTTACATTCACACGTGTTTTTGGACACCAAATAAATAAGTATGCTCCCCTCTCGAAGAACAGTCACTTAATCGCCCTTGACGTTCCTGTCGAGAAATCTTCGCCGTCATCATGGTACCGCTGTCGAAATACCAATGCCGTTCCTAAGAGAGTCATTTTGGGTTGGGGTGTCAGGTACTTAGTGACAGTTTCATGATACACGGATCGTGATGTCTTTGGAAAATGGTAGGTGAGATCCATAGCAATGGAGCGACGGATCTGCTTTAAGTGCTGTCGTCATTCGTGGGTTGTGGTAGCCCTCACTTCAATATGGACACTTCCACGACCTTCGGGAGTCTTTATACTGCAACGGTTCATAATTTGTTTGCTGATGTCCTTCGACCCGTACACCAGGTACAGTTGACAGTCAACTCTGATTGGTGCTGTTTATTACATGAAGAATATCAGAGATCGAACCTCGCAGTCGGCAGAAGAAAGAATAAGAGCTGTTATTTTCAGTCATTGTTGCAGGACTACTAGGAATAGGCAATTAATTGCAATTATTCGATTAATCATAATTGTTATGGCTGTAGATTACGGATGTAAGATATTTCTTTCACGTCCGTTATCCATTGTCCTTAATATTATTGTTTCAATTTTTCCTTTTTTTAAGGCGGCTGGATGTTGATTTCTGTCTGTAGCTTGATTACGAAAATAAACCAGGCCGTCCCCCAGCACTCATGGTATATCGTCGACAGCACGAGAAACATTTCGTATCGGCTATGTACAGTCATGCACAAAAGTATCCCAACGACCTGAATTGCATTTCGCCTGATTCGCATGCAACCCACATAACACAGCTGTCTAGCAGGTCCTCTAAACGCTCCTTGGTACAGTCGTTTGACTATTGAAAATGGTCCCAACAAATCACCAGTAGAAAACACTGCTCTGTATCGCAATAACTCTGGATGTTAAGTAATACCACGATACTACAAATATCAGGGAACACCTTATCACAGATAAGACTGTAATTAAGGTTTGTAAACTCACACTTATTACAATAAATGACATACCTGAAATGTTACCACTCTCATTATTACATCAGATAGACAATGCACGTAGTACGTTCGTCGGATTCATGATTTACTCTTCATAGTAATATACCGTACTAATTATTTAACAAAAAATGACATTAAAAATTTAAGTTATTCATGAGCAGCTTGTTGAGAATATGTATGAACTTCAAATGACACGACGAACCGTCTCGTTCTGCATATGGATTCAAACCCAGGTCATGCAGACTAAGCAAATATTTCGTGACTGACTGAAACTAACCGTCATACCTGATTGGGCATACAGAGAGTGATATACCTCGATTTTATACAGTATCAGTCTGCAAATACCAACTTTAAATTACATAACGCAAACATTTTCAACCGACGCGAATTCCTACCCAGCATCTATTGTCCCTGCTAACGAACTACGAGGAATGCTAAATAATACTTCTTAACAAGTATCTTACTTGAAATGCCTTGATTCGAACCCAGAACGTAATCGGATTGATACTGAAGTACAATCAACTGTAACATTTCGGATTTTCTCGGCAGTAAAATAATGGTTGAAATGGCACTGAGCACTATGGGACACAACTGCTGTGGTCATAAGTCCCCAAGAACTTAGAACTACTTAAACCTAACTAACCTAAGGACATCACACACATCCATGCCCGAGGCGGGTTTCGAACCCGCGAACGCAGCGGTCGTGCGGTTCCAGACTGTAGCGCCTTTAACCGCTCGGCCACTCTGGCCGGCTCTCGGCAGTAGCTAGATGTTTTAACCGAAATGACGAGACGAAACATTAATTTTTTCCTTCCCAGGACTCCAACCTGGCACCTACCGCTGTTATATTCTAGAGAAAACGAACGTTAAATATGGGTTTGTTGCACTAGCAGCGAGATGTGAGCATGTTTGAACTAGAAATAATATGACGAAGAGTTCAGTGCTGGCTGGGAATAGAGTCCCACACATATCGTTGTTGACTACACACAAAGAGACGTCGGCTACCGAATTTTTCTCCACCAGCAGCTCGGAGAATAACATCTTGAACTTACAGTAATCTCGCAAATAGTTCTGTGTCTCACTGGGAGTCAAAAACGTCAGATATCGTTAGGGTTGACAACGAATGAAAACACATTAAAAATCAAAATTATTATCCACCAGCAGATAGGTGTTCTCATGCTAGAGCTTGATAATACGGAATGAAATCTTTAGTGCCGGTCCAGGATTCGAAGCCACTCACGCGCAATATGTGGAGATTTTGAGTAATCTGCAGTTCTGAACAAACAAAAAATTGTAGCCGAGCAGTATTATCACGAAGGGGTCAAATTCCGCGTAAAGGGCGATCTGAGTTGCATTCCCTGTTCAGATCCAATTTTATCGACATACAGAAGGTCAGATAAAAGATGGAATAAGTATCCTGTGAGCCTACATAGCATTTGTTTCGTCACTAGAAACTAATAACAAGTATAAGATAGTTTACTGGTGATAGAGTTTCTACATTTCGCCACTCAAGACATAATTGTGGTTGAACCGAACATCTGCATGGTAGAAAAGGAATACCATTTATAGTGTGAATTTCAGACCACAATGCTATTATATCTTCTTCATTCGGTGCAGCCAGAAGAAAATGGAATCTGTCCCCCCCCCCTCCCTCAAATCTAAAATCATTGGCAGACGTTGGGATTGAACCAAGACCATAGGTATATGAATGTATTATCAGTCCAACAGACCACCAAATCCTCTAAACTGTGGCTCATTTAGCTATCATAACGCCGCTGCACCACACTGGATGAGAATTGTGACACAGGCTCCCTGTAGTAATTTGCAGCATATTCAGTAAATTCATTTACTTGGTTGACTGAATCACCATCAACTAGCTCCGTCGGCTACCCAGTGCATACATTCGACTCTATTTTGTAATCACCAAAATAAAATCATGAACTGCCACCTACACGGAACTGCCAACTGTGTAGGATGCAGAAATTGAAATAGGAAGTGTTCCTTTCCACTTGAGCTACTGTATTGCGCTATCTGTTTGTTGAAAACATCGTACAGTGCAAAAGAAAAGGTGTCACTGTTTGTCTCTCAGAAGTCTAGACTCGGCTATATGCATTATCTCACAGCGCTTTGGAATGCAGAAGTTCTGGAGGAATTGTTGTTGAGTTCTGGAGGTGCTGTAGCCACATCTCAGCTAGTAGCGTAGTGGTAAGTGTCGCACACTGTCGATAAGATGCCGCGAGTTCGAGTACATTCTTTGCTACACTTTTTAAACCGCAGTTCTGCTGTCTTCTAAAGTTATCAATCTAATTAAACTTCCCCTCACTTCTCAACCCAAAATAGTCGCATGTGGAAAACGGGCTAACTTCTGCGACATATTGTTCTTTTCAGGTTTAATAGCCAGGCAGCAGATGCATCTCGAAACATTTGTATTATGCATGGGGAGAGTGCATCGTGCCAAAATACGTCGGAAAAGTATTTTCTTCATTAGCTGTCGTCTGGTAGTGGCATTTAATTTTTCTTAATACCTTTTTTGACAGCTTTAACTTGATTTTTGTCTCTCTCCCTCTCTCTCTCTCTCTCTCTCTCTCTCCGTCACTCACTCACTCACACACACACACACACACACACACACACGTAGACACCCACATTCTTTTTTTATTTTTATTTATTTGTTGTGCTCCACTAGCGGCGAGGCACGAAAACGTCTGTGAATGAGTTTCTTAATTTTGAGTACACTTACGAAAGATGTATAAAAACAACTATGAGAGTTACTGACTTATTATGCTTATTTTGCAGTCAGTTCTGAGGATTATTAGTAACTACGCTCCAGTCCCTAAACCTAGTTACAGAAATGTGAATCAGACGCACTACGCATTCCAGGCCGCAGCAGCCGCGACTTGGAGACACCAGTTATGGTCACTTCCCAGCCTGCAGTAGGATCACATCGGTTCGTCTTCTTCCTGCTGGTAGTGTAACTGAGATTTGGCAACAAGGCAACCTATGTTTGGCAACTCTGTGATCGACGTGTTACTTCCTGGTGTGCACGGAATTAAGCCTCAGAGTTCACTTGATTTTACCTGTCATTTCCATTGAATAATCTGAATTATTATCGCTTGAGGTGTAACAAAAGATTGTAAATTTACAGTTTTCAGCCCAGGAAAGTCGTTGCACGTGGAAATCGCAACCAATCTCGTCCTTTAAATAACGGTTTACGAGTCAAAGCCACTATTAGTCTAGTAAGAGGAGCGTTAGACACATCAGTCTTCGCCAGCTCTGTGGTAAAGTGTTGACCTGTAAAAAGTGTCTGTTATGGTTCGCTGTTCCAGTCTCACTGAGAGTAGAGTTTTTATCCCTTCTGTGAAAGAGCTACAAGCAGACAGATCAAACATCGATAAGGAAATCGCAAGAAAATACTTTGTGCTCATAGTGGAATGGTGAAAAACTTACAATGCTGCACAGCGGGTAACGCCTCTTTCCGCTGCTGACTAGCAAATTTTGGGTTTCTAGGAATACATTTGCATACTTCTTGGGTATGACACAGCATACCAATTAAACACAGGCCCAATGAAAATCTAGGTGAGTAGTAATTTACTAATTCGTGTCGATAGAGGCACACTTGTGTACAGATACTCAGTTTTATTAAAACAGACATTCGTCATAAGGTTATCGTGGGTAGTTTTATTTCATTTCTCATGACATAGTTCACAATTTTCGTAAGGTGTCCTTTAGTGTTGTTAAAACAGTAGTAAACATGAGAGAGACATTAATCATCAACGATATATGCGAATTCTCTGATGTTATCTATAACAGTCTGAAAATGCACATGCAGTTTATTGATTACATGCATGTAGAAAACTTGTTCTGAGTTAAAGCATTCAAAAAAGGTATGAAGAAAAATTAAATGCCACTACCAGACGACAGCTAATGAAGAAAATACTTTTTCGACGTATTTTGGCACGATGCACTCTCCCCATGCATAATACAAATGTTTCGAGATGCATCTGCTGCCTGGCTATTAAACCTGAAAAGAACAATATGTCGCAGAAGTTAGCCCGTTTTCCACATGCGACTATTTTGGGTTGAGAAGTGAGGGGAAGTTTAATTAGATTGATAACTTTAGAAGACAGCAGAACTGCGGTTTAAAAAGTGTAGCAAAGAATGTACTCGAACTCGCGGCATCTTATCGACAGTGTGCGACACTTACCACTACGCTACTAGCTGAGATGTGGCTACAGCACCTCCAGAACTCAACAACAATTCCTCCAGAACTTCTGCATTCCAAAGCGCTGTGAGATAATGCATATAGCCGAGTCTAGACTTCTGAGAGACAAACAGTGACACCTTTTCTTTTGCACTGTACGATGTTTTCAACAAACAGATAGCGCAATACAGTAGCTCAAGTGGAAAGGAACACTTCCTATTTCAATTTCTGCATCCTACACAGTTGGCAGTTCCGTGTAGGTGGCAGTTCATGATTTTATTTTGGTGATTACAAAATAGAGTCGAATGTATGCACTGGGTAGCCGACGGAGCTAGTTGATGGTGATTCAGTCAACCAAGTAAATGAATTTACTGAATATGCTGCAAATTATTACAGGGAGCCTGTGTCACAATTCTCATCCAGTGTGGCGCAGCGGCGTTATGATAGCTAAATGAGCCACAGTTTAGAGGATTTGGTGGTCTGTTGGACTGATAATACATTCATATACCTATGATCTTGGTTCAATCCAAACGTCTGTCAATGATCTTAGATTGGTGGGAGGGGGGGGGGGGGGGGGGGGACAGATTCCATTCTCTTCTGGCTACACCGAATGAAGAAGATATAATAGTATTGTGGTCTGAAATTCACACTAAAAATGATATTCCTTTTCTACCAAGTAGATGTTAGGTACAACCACAATTAGGTCTGGAGTGGCGAAATGCAGAAACTCTATAACCAGTAACCTTTCTTATACTTGTTATTAGTTTCTAGTGACGAAACAAATGCTATGTAGGCTCACAGGATACTTATTCCATCTTTTATCTGACCTTCTGTATGTCGATAAAATTGGATCTGAACAGGGAATGCAACTCAGATCGCCCTTTACGCGGAATTTGACCCCTTCGTGATAATACTGCTCGGCTACAATTTTTTGTTTGTTCAGAACTGCAGATTACTCAAAATCTCCACATATTGCGCGTGAGTGGCTTCGAATCCTGGCCCGGCACTAAAGATTTCATTCCGTATTATCAAGCTCTAGCATGAGAACACCTATCTGCTGGTGGATAATAATTTTGATTTTTAATGTGTTTTCATTCGTTGTCAACCCTAACGATATCTGACGTTTTTGACTCCCAGTGAGACACAGAACTATTTGCGAGATCACTGTAAGTTCAAGATGTTATTCCTAGCTGCTGGTGGAAAAAAATTCGGTAGCCGACGTCTCTTTGTGTGTAGTCAACAACGATATGTGTGGGACTCTATTCCCAGCCAGCACTGAACTCTTCGTCATATTATTTCTAGTTCAAACATGCTCACATCTCGCTGCTAGTGCAACAAACCCATATTTAACGTTCGTTTTCTCTAGAATATAACAGCGATAGGTGCCGGGTTGGAGTCCTGGGAAGGAAAAAATTAATGTTTCGTCTCGTCATTTCAGTTAAAACATCTAGCTACTGCCGAGAAAATCCGAAATGTTACAGTTGATTGTACTTCAATATCAATCTGATTACGTTCTAGTTCGAATCCCTGTCCAACACAAGGCCTTAACTCACGGCATTACAAGTAAGTTACTTGCTAAGAAGTATTATTTAACATCTCTCGTAGTTCGTTAACATGGACAATAGATGCTGGGTAGGAATTCGCGTCGGTTGAAAATGTCTGCGTTATGTACTCTAAAGTTGGTATTTGCTGACTTTTGTTGTCGTTCTGGTCTTCAGTCCTGACACTGGTTTGATGCAGCGCTCCATGCTACTCTATCCCGTGCAAGCTTCATCATCTCCCAGTACCTACTGCAACCTACATCCTTCTGAATCTGTTTAGCGTATTTATCTCTTGGCCTCCCTCTACGATTTTTACCCTCCACCCTGCCATCCAATACTAAATTGGTGATCTCTTGATGCCTCAGAACATGTCCTACCAACCGATCCCTTCTTCTAGTTGTGCCACAAACTTCTCTTCTCCCCAATCCTATTCATTACCGCCTCATTAGTTATATGATCTACCCATCTAATCTTCAGCATTCTTCTGTAGCACATTTCGGAAGCTTCTATTCTCTTCTTGTCCAAACTATTTATCGTCCATGTTTCACTTCCATACATGGCTACGCTCTATACAAATACTTTCAGAAACGACTTCCTAACATTTAAATCAGTACTCGATGTTAACAAATTTCTCTTCTTCAGAAACGGTTTCCTTGCCATTGCCAGTCTACATTTCATATCCTCTGTACTTCGACCATCATCAGTTATTTTGTTCCCCAAATAGTAAAACTCCTTTACTACTATAAGTGTCTCATTTCCTAATCTAATTCCCTCAGCATCACCCGACTTAAATCGACTACATTCCATTATCCTCGTTTTGCTTTTGTTGACGTTCATCTTATACCCTCCTTCCAAGACACTGTCCATTCCGTTGAACTGTTCTTCCAAGTCCTTTGCTGTCCCTGACAGAATTACAAAGTCATCTGCGAACCTTAAAGATTTTATTTCTTCTCCATGGATTTTAATATCTGCTCCGAATTTTTCTTTTGTTTCCTTCACTGCTTGCTCAATATACAGATTGAATAACATCGGGGATAGGCTACAATCCTGTCTCACTCCCTTCCCGACTACTGCTACCCTTTCATGTACCTCAACTCTTATAACTGCCATCCGGTTTCTGTACAAATTGTAAATAGCCTTTCGCTCCCTGTATTTTACCCCTGCCACCTTTAGAATTTGAAAGAGAGTATTCCAGTCAATATTGTCAAAAGCTTTCTCTAAGTCTACAAATGCAAGAAACGTAGGTTTGCCTTTCCTTAATCTAGCTTCTAAGATAAATCGTAGGGTCACTATTGCCTCACGTGTTCCAATATTTCTACGGAATCCAAACTGATCTTCCCCGAGGTCAGCTTCTACCAGTTTTTCAACTCGTCTGTAGAGAATACGCGTTAGTATTTTGCATCCGTGACTTATTAAACTGATTGTTCGGTAATTTTCACATCTGTCAGCACCTGCTTTCTTTGGGATCGGAATTATTATATTCTTCTTGAAGTTTGAGGGTATTTCACCTGTCTCATACATCTTGCTCACCAGATGGTAGAGTTTTGTCATGACTGGCTCTCCCAAGGCTGTCAGTAGTTCTAATGGAATGTTATCTACTCCGGGGGCCTTGCTTCGACTCAGGTCTTTCAGTGCTCTGTCAAACTCTTCACGCAGTATCATATCTCCCATTTCATCCTCATCTACATCCTCTTCCATTTCCATAACATTGTCTGCAAGTACATCGCCCTTGTATAGACCCTCTATATACTCCTTCCACCTTTCTGCTTTCCCTTCTTTGCTTAGAGCTGGATTTCCATCAAAGCTCTTGATATTCATGCAAGTGGTTCTCCTATCTATTTTCCTGTAGGCAGTATCTATCTTACCCCTAGTGATATATGCCTCCAAATCCTTACATTTGTCCTCTAGCCATCCCTGCTTAGCCATTTTGCACTTCCTGTCGATCTCGTTTTTGAGACGTTTGTATTCCTTTTTGCCTGCTTCATTTACTGCATTTTTATATTTTCTCCTCTCATCAATTAAATTCAGTACTTCTTCTGTTACCCAAGGAGTTCTACTAGCCCTCGTCTTTTTACCTACTAGGTCCTCTGCTGCCTTCATTGCTTCATCTCTCAAAGCTACCCATTCTTCTTCTACTGTATTTCTTTCCCCCATTCCTGTCAATTGTTCCCTTATGCTCTCCCTGGAACTCTGTACAACCTCTGGTTTAGTCAGTTTATCCAGGTCCCAACTCCTTAAATTCCCACCTTTTTGCAGTTTCTTCAGTTTTAATCTATAGTTCATAACCAATAGATTGTGATCAGAGTCCACATCTGCCCCTGGAAATGTCTTACAATTTAAAACCTGGTTCCTAAATCTCTGTCTTACCATTATGTAATCTATCTGAAACCTGTCAGTACCTCCAGGCTTCTTCCATGTATACAACCTTCTTTTATGATTCTTGAACCAAGTGTTAGCTATGATTAAGTTGTGCTCTGTGCAAAATTCTATCAGGCAGCTTCCTCTTAAATTTCTTAGCCCCAATCCATATTCACCTACTATGTTTCCTGCTCTCCTTTCCTACTACTGAATTCCAGTCACCCATGATTATTAAATTTTCATCTCCCTTCACTATCTGAATAATTTCTTTTATTTCATCATACGTTTCTTCAATTTCTTCGTCATCTGCAGAGCTAGTTGGCATACAAACTTCTACTACTGTAGTAGGCATGGGCTTCGTTTCTATCTTGGCCACAATAATGCGTTCGCTATGCTGTTTGTAGTAACTTACCGGCACTCCTTTTTTTCTCATTATTAAACCTACTCCTGCATTACCCCTATTTGATTTTGTATTTATAACCCTGTTTTCACCTGACCAGGAGTCTTGTTCCTCCTGCCACCGAACTTCACTAATTCCCACTATATCTAACTTTAACCCATCCATTTCCTTTTTTAAGTTTTCTACCCTACCTGCCCGATTAAGGGCTCTGGCATTCCATCCGTAGAGCGCCAGTTTTCTTTCCCATAATAACTACGTCCTCCTTCTGAGTAGTCCCCGCCCGGAGATCCAAATGGGGGACTATTTTACCTCCGGAATATTTTACCCAAGAGGACGCCATCATCATTTAATCATACAGTAAAGCTGTATGCCCTCTGGAGAAATTACGGCCGTAGTTTCCCCTTGATTTCAGCCGTTCGCAGTACCAGCACAGCAAGGCTGGTTTGGTTAGAGTTACAAGGCCAGATCAGTCAATAATCCAGACTGTTGCCCCTGCAACTACTGAAATGGCTGCTGCCCCTCTTCAGGAACCACATGTTTGTCTGGCCTCTCAACAGATACCCCTCCGTTGTGGTTGCACCTACGGTACGGCTATCTGTATTGCTGAGGTACGCAAGCCTCCCCACCAACGGCAAGGTCTATGGTTCTTGCTAACTGATACTGTCTAAAATCGAGGTATATCACTCTCTGTATGCTTAATCAGGAATGACGATTAGTTTCAGTCAGTCACGAAATATTTGCTTAGTCTTCATGACCTGGGTTTGAATCCATATGCAGAACGAGACGGTTCGTCGTGTCAGTTGAAGTTCATACATATTCTCAACAAGCTGCTCATGAATAACTTAAATTTTTAATGTCATTTTGTGTTAAATAATTAGTACGGTATGTTACTTTGAAGAGGAAATGATGTGTGCGACGAACGTACTACGTGCATTGCCTATCTGATGTAATAATGAGAGTGGTAACATTTCAGGTATGTCATTTATTGTAATAAGTGTGAGCTTACAAACCTGAAGGACAGTCTTATCTGTGATAAGGTGTTCCCTGATATTTGTAGTATCGTGATATTACTTAACATCTTGAGTTATTGCGATACAGGGCAGTGTTTTCTAGTGGTGACTTGTTGGAACCATTTTCAACAGTCAAACGACTGTACCAAGGAGCGATTAGAGGACCTGCTAGACAGCTGTATTATGTGGGTTGCATGCGATCAGGCGAAATGCAATTCAGGTCGTTCGGATACTTTTGAGCACGATGTACAATTAACGAATTACGATTGCTGCCAACTTCAGAGGTCTAACAGTCATGGTTCTTAATCAGAGTACTGATGTCCTGTGTTGCGTGTGTGACTTCAGAAATAAGTAACAATGAGTCGCTGTGTCCTGTTGTGCATAATATGGCTCGTAAATATCTGGAAATATTGGTTTCCTCTGTTCCTTTTGACAGGCTGTTTATTAAGGCACGGAACACGTTAACTGCTTGCCGTTTCTCAATTAATTTCCTGAAAAATTTTGATGCTTGTGAGAATATTCACTACAATATCTGTGTTAAACAACAATATTAATTGGCTTTACTAATGAAAGTTAACTAGATGTATAGTTATATGAAAAATAGTAATTAGTACTTATGTATTTCATGAAAGTAAGCGACTTCTTTAGTTGAAAAATGGGAAATGTAAGTGCGATATCACTTTATTCTTTTTAGGAGAAAGCGTTTATTATACAAAATTAACTGTAGGGAAATGCTTTGTGGACTTAACGATATTGACATAATATAACAATTAATCCGATACTCGGTTATTAGGATACAATTAATCGATACAATTAATCGATTGATTTATAAAACAGAAAATGCTAATTAATGAGCTCTTACCTATAATCAGTCACCCCTAGCGCTATTGATAACAATTGAAACTTTTCCGGCCATCATATACTTGTTATCTCATAGCTCTGTCGTGAAAGTACTTTATTTCCAGCTAAATATATTTACCTATAAAGATAGGGATACTTAATTTCTGGATGACCACTGAACTTCTTTAAGGGATCAATTGCTGTGTGCTCCGTCACCTGCACTCAAATTAACAACCCTTTATCCGATATTATTTATGAACATAAAAAGAGTGTTTCTGATGTGCGGGAAAGTAATATTGGTAGAAGAGGTCGGATAGGTCGTGGTTGGGCATTGCACTGTGTTTCCTGACGGAGACGGACCCAGAGCGGAGCTACCTGCCCCTCCGCCCTCAGACGCCGACTGTGTGCACAGGCGCTGGGGTGGCGGCGGCGGATGAACTGGCTCCGTAATAACGCGCACCTGCGGCCCGGCCGCCCCCGCCGGGAATCGATCGGCGCCACCGACGACAGACGACGCCTCCGGGGCGCTGTGACGGCCGCGGTGGGAGTGACACGCGGGTTGCCAGCTGCTCAGGGGCGGGCCGTAGCCACCAGGTGGCGCGGCGCCCGAGTGTCAGGCGTGTTCGGCAAGTGACGTCCAACTTCTCCTAATGTCGGCTCGTACTGTTCATTCTCATCACTCTCGAAATACATCACATGTCCAATGTCGCAAATGTTAACGTCTCTTGGTGTGTTTACGGAAGACTGGGTTCACAAAACTGCTGGTCTTGTTCGTTCCCCATATGAAGTCCATGACCTTGCTGAAACAGAGGTTGGCCAGCCGTTGTGGCCGAGCGGTTCTAGGCGCTTTAGTCCGGAGCCGCGCTGCTGCTACGGTAGCAGGTTCGAATCCTGCCTCGGGCATGGATGTGTGTGATGTCCTTAGGTTAGTAAGGTTTAAGTAGTTCTAAGTGTAGGGGACTGATGACCTCAGATGTTAACTCCCATAGTGCTCAGAGCCATTTAAACAGAGGTTGTGATGAAGTATTAATCTTGATTCAATTACTAGTGATATTTGAGTTTTTCTTTCCAGTTGATAAAAATGCGTGCAGTTCATTAGCAAATATAGAGTATTATGATGTTCACGTTCGTAACTGACTGACGAACGCCGGTAACGCAAAAAAAAATGGCTCTGAGCACATGGGACTTAACTTCTGAGGTCATCAGTCCCCTAGAACTTAGAACTATCTAACCTAAGGACATCACAAACATCCATGCCCGTGGCTGGATTCGAACCTGCGACCGTAGCGGTCGCGCTGTTCCTGACTGAAGCGCCTAGAACCGCTCGGCCACAACGGCCGGCACGCCGGTAACTCATCTTACATTAAGCATACCGGTATATATTCGGTTTGTTCCTAGGGGATGTGTTCATGGAATGTAGAACACTGCAGCGTTTCCACGGCGTGGACCGCTACACCGTTCGCTCCAGGATTCCCATGTGCAGTGATAAATTTCAGGTATCCTTGCAATGGAGCCTGTTAAATGCAAAGTACCACCTCATGTTGGAATTAGACAATATTTAGTGATGCATAAGAACATTCTCATATGCAGTTTTATAAGGAATATGGCTTTTTACCCGTAGTTTTGTCTGATTATGGTACATGTATAACACACATCTCCTCCTCCATCTCTGTGTCCAAATCCTCCACCATCCTCTCCCTGTCTATCTCCTCCTACCTATCTATGTTCATCTCCTCCTCTCTTGTGCATCCCATCACGGTCATGTCACTATTATTTTACTCTTCCGCCAGTCTCTGCTCAGTCACACAATTTGCACATACACTATGTGATGAAAAATATCCGGACACCCTTAAAAACATACGTTTATCACAGTAGTTGCATTGTGCTGCCACCTACTGCCAGTGACTCCATATCAGCGACCTCAATAGTCATTAGACATCTTCAGAGAGAAGAATGGGGCACTGTGCGGAACTCAAGGACTTCGAACGTGGTCAAAGGATTGGGTGTCACTTGTGTCATACGTCTTTAAGCGAGATTTCCATATTCATAAACATCCCTAGGTCCACTGTTTTCGATGTGATAATGAAGTACAAACCTGAAGGGACACGTACTGCACAAACGCGTAAGGGCCGACGTCGCTTGTTCACTGACAGAGACTGCCGACAATTGAAAAAGATCGTAATGTGTAATAGGCATACATCAATCCAGACTATCTTACAGGATCCACTGCAAGTACTATAAAGTTAGGCGGGAAGTGAGAAAACTGGGATTTCATGGTCGAGCGGCTGCTCATAAGCCACACATCACGTCGGTAAATGCCAAACGACGCCTTGCTTGGTGTAAGGAGCGTAAACATTGGACGATTGAACAGTGGAAAACCGTTGTGTGGAATGATGAATCACGGTACACAATGTAGCTATCCGATGGCAGGGTGTGGGTATGGCGAATGCCCGGTGAACGTCATCTGCCAGCGTGTGTAGTGCCAACAGTACAATTCGGAGGCGGTGGTGTTATAGTGTGGTCGTGATTTTCATGGAGGGGGCTTCTACCCATTTATTTTGCGTGGCACTATCACAGCACCGACATACATTGATGTTTTAAGAACCTTCTTGCTTCCCACTGTTGAAGAGCAATTCGGGGATGGCGAATGCATCTTTCAACACGATCGAGCACCTGTTCATAATGCAGGGCCTGTGGCGGAATGGTTACACGACAATTCGTGTCAGAGCTCACCGACCGACATCGATACCCATCCTCAGTGCAGCACTCCGTGAAGAATGGCCTGCCCTTCCCCAAGAAACCTTACAGCACCTGATTGAATGTATGCCTGCGAGAGTGGAAACTGTCATCAAGGCTGTGGGTGGGCCAACACCATATTGAACTCCAGCATTACCGACGGAGGGTGTTACGAACTTGTAAGTCATTTTCAACCAGGTGTCCGGATACCTTTGATCACATAGTGATTGTATTCTGACACTGCTCACACAACAGGCCATCCATTGCAGAACAGCCTACATGTCAGGGGTTACAATCACTTCCACTACCCCTTATCTCTAAGGGGGCTAGGTGGTACTTATTCCCACAGTATGACTTTTCAGACAGTAAGTGGTATGTGTATCCATTTTGCCTGAAATCGATCAAGTGCTTTAGGAGGACGTGTGAAACACAGATACGTCTGTACATACAACCATTTTTATTAGACAGATTTAATAATTCGATTGTACTTCTGCAGCTGAGGTGGAAGCATGTCTTATCTCCATATGGAGGACATGGATTGAATTTCCAAGTGTACAAGGGTTTTTTATGGTGAGAGCACTAGTATGGGCTGCACTCAGCCTCTGATGTCAGGTCAGGAGCTACTTGAGTGAGAAGCTGCGCCTCCAATCTTTGGGGAATCTGACAACAGTAAGGAAAGCCGTGTGCTGATCACTGATCTCTCCATACCGTATCTGACTGCGCCAATGGCAGAGGATGACACAGCAGTCGGTCTGTACTGAATCGTCTACCAGGGTCAGAACGTGGAACTCGTCAGCTGCGGAAAAAACTTAATAATTCGAGGAAATGTTGCACACAATTAACTGTTGATAAGATGATTTAGATCATTCTTTGTTGCAAATTTTACAAATCCGTTAGCAGACGTAGAATCTTATTCACAAATAGGCATGCATCTATACATATACCTACACATCGGATCAATTAAAGCAGTTTATGTTACCTGTAGCTTACATGCCCTCAGGTGGGGCGGCGGAGGTTCGAGTCCTCCTTCGGGCATGGGTGTGTGTGTTTGTCCACAGGATAATTTAGGTTAAGTAGTGTGTAAGCTTAGGAGCTGATGACCTTAGCAGTTAAGTCCCGTAATATTTCACACACATTTGAACATTTTCAGTTGTGGTTCCATCGTATATGTTATCACCTTGTGGCTATTGTATACACGGTGTTTCTAAAACGATTGTACAAAATTAGAGTGTAGGAATGTATCATAACAAGCAACTTTCACATGGGACTACATTCCCACATCCCTTAGAATTTGGCTCTGGCGTCATTTAACAGTGTTGTGCTGCACTGAAGAGGTAGGCATACAGGCTGCCATCTGAGTCAACAGAATAGCCGGTCTGCAGGACAACATTCACAATTTTTTTGTGTCATCAAGGTGATAAGAGAGATAGGGTTGACATTGACGTCCTGTATTTGCCAACAGTTACAAAAACTGCTCGAAATTACGCCCTTCTACTGGAATGCACCCAGTGCAACGACGCCTGAGTGATTGTCTCACCCTTTCAAACATCCCTGGCAAAGTGACGATTCCATCAGAGGCTGCCCTACACCGCGCTGTCGGCTCTTCACCTGTCTCGACAGTTGTTTCGTAAACAATAGGTTTCAAAATATGTCTCCAGATGAAAAAATAAAGGGGTGGTGTCAAGTCAGGAGAACATGCAGGCTATGCCACGATGCCCTATCCAGTTCTCACCAAAGGTCTCATTCAAATTATTTCGCACTGCATCAGCGAAGTGACAGATGCAGTATCATGATGGTACTACATGTGCTGTCGCAAGTTCAGTGAATCATGTTTCAATCACTCTGGCTGTGTTTCCCTTACGAAGATTAAGAATCTGTTTGTGTTCAGTCGTCGGAGGAACATGTATGCACCAATCAGATTATCGCCTACCAAATCAGCCCAAACGTTGACGACAAAGCGCTCTCGGTGACCATGAACACAGGCCGAATGCGGACTTTGACGCGCCCACAAGAGTTGATTGTGACTGGTGAACACAACTTTCCTTGTAAAGGATGCCTCACTCATAAAAAGCGCAAAGTGTGGGAATTCAGGTTTCATGGCACACTTCTGCAAAAACCACTGGCAGATGTCAATAGATGTGTAAAATATTCTGGATTAAGGGCTTGAACTTCCAGAAGGCAGTAAGGGTGAAAATTATCTTCATTACACACACACCAGACAGTGGAATGCCAGAGCTACTGCCTCCTCCTAAGCTCTGATGTACGCAGTACACATTGTCGACTACACTCGTCTGGCTCTTCGCCCTTGTAACACAAAATGAATACATCAGGTTTCCATGTAGAACTTAAATACAGATGCACTATTACGATAACATGTCAGTGGACAACTCAACTCAAGTGCACCTGTCTCTCGCGGGACCTGTGGATAACGATGAATGTGTGTGAATCCTGACACTTGACGATTCAGAAACTGCGGAGTGTAGAACCGTAGAGCAACGTTCATCCACCATCCCGTAAGCATAGTGAACGCCCGCCCTTCTCCCCAAGAAGGTGCTCTATTTTCTGTCTACTCCGCACAGCACCAAACGCAAGAGGGTCCCTGATTGTTGAGACGCTGATGCACTGCGAACCGGACTCTGCAGCGTGCACAGGTGCTGCCCTCTCGGCGACATCAAATCAAACAGGCATATAGACTGAAAAACACCACGCGTTTCTTTTCCAACAAGTGTTGGAAAATTCTCCATGGCGTTCTCCCACACGGAATATCTGCTAACATTTCCATTCGGATGGCAGGTTGTATGCCTACCTTCCTGGCGGCGGGCGACTCTGTTAAATGTCTCCTAGCGCCAAACGATAACAGATGCGGACCCTGGTTGCTATGTGAGAGTCCGTGCTATGCCTGACTCATTCTACCAGCCCTGTCAGTTTTTATATTCGTTGTATAAACACCCTGTATACATTTGTATTTAATGCTAAACTACTCTGATGCTGTAGATGTCCTGTTACATAAAGTTTTGTATTCCCATCTAACATACTTATTTTAAATGCAAAGCTAGGTTAATGAATCCCTAACTGTTTCTGAGAAATCGGACAAAGGGTGGCAAGTGGCAGAACCCTGTTAATAATTTTGAAATAAATTTGCTTCACGTAATCAGCAAAGTACGTCGAAGTTACCGTCCAGGTTTGCGTTCCAGAGAATACAGAACCTGGCTAGCTGATGTGAATACGGTGGAGCTGTAGAAGAGCGGTGTAACATATACGGCATAAACAACCTGCATTTGCCTGGAAGAAGCAAGACAAAACAGAAAGTGTGATAGAATATAGCATTCATTCTGAAAGTCACTGATTCTTAATTGCGCCATTGCTACCGAAGTCGCTATTAATATTTTTTAAAAGATTGTTATTACTACGAGGTGCAGTGTCTGTAGTTTATTGCGAGAATATATAATTGATTTAATATATTGAATTTATTGAAAGTGTGCCAATTTAATTTCAGTTGTTATACGTAGTGTGAAGTTGAAAAAAAAAATCAACTATTTTCTTAGTGGCGCCCCTAGGGGCAAAACATTTTTAATGAGGTCAGATGGTAATTTAAATTTTTCATTTTAGGTGCTTTATTGCGGTGACTCACCCGAGCAAAATTATACAAATAAAACAGACATGCGCTTAGGCAGAGTAGTAGAGCTCGGAATTGAAGGCAAATAAATTCAAGCCTCATTTTAGGAAAGAGAGTCTCCGGAATGCTTGGCATCCCCCACTGCCATGAAACTGTGTGTGAATGAAATTATTATTAATATGTCAACATTGATTTTATTTTTACTACAATTTCACTGAAAATATAGGAGCTAAAGCTACTTTGTCAAGAAACGAATCATTACACACACAATTCACTGTACGTTGACGAAAGAGACAATACATCAATGTATACTGTCATTTACACAGATGAGTAACACCTTATGGCTAAAGACTAAGTTAGTTTGAGGAACTCATGCGCTTGATGAATGCAGCGTACTGCAAGGAAGAATCAGAGGTTTATAATTCATAGTTTTCATTCTGTTCCATGCCGCTGGTAGTAGGAACGGGAGAATAGGAATCTGTTTTACCGTAATCAGGAAAAGTTATCCATATGAAAGTCGTTAATACCACTGTGAATGAAGGTTGCAGTCGTATTTGAATAAGTCCATAATTTTAACCACAACTCCCATGACGGATTACATTGACTTACCAGAGAGAAACTTCGAGGTATTTGTACAACGATGTGTACGACGTTTGATAACTAAATAGCAGATCGGTTTGACGACAACCCTTTCTCTGATAAAACATATCTTGTGAAATCCCACAGTTGCTTCAGTTTATTGCACCGTAGGTAATATGTCACTCATAACTACCAAGATGGTAACGTTGGAGAATCTCTGGCTAATGCAGGAAGATCAGGCAATCTTTCTTCCCTTGTATCTTTTGTGATTGGAATAGAACAGAGGAGGAGGGGTGAATCTCGTGAAATAGGTCACCTCCACCATTCACAGTACTTTAGGTTACGGAGCATTGTTGCAAATGTAGATGTCATTCTGTTTTTTATGAATGAATTTATACAGTAGCTGCATGGTTAGCGGTTAAATCTATGACACCTTTCTTTCTTTCCGATCTGCAGTAATGGATCTTACAATCATTTTATTTTAATTATATAAAAAAGCACAATACCTAACTCGGAGACAACTGTCTTTCGTTTGTTAGGTGGGAATACCATTGCGCAACCAACAATAACTAGAGATATAGGTGAAATACATGTAGAGTATTAATGGTAGATGATACGTAAATGTTGTTTGAGACAGTTTTTACTTTAGCTGTTTCATGAACCCGTTATGAGTTAGTCGACACTTAGTAGGATCAGAAGCACACTGGAGCCTGACAATTACTTCCGTTTCCAGGCTGTATGCCATTATGTGACTCTTTTTCCTTTTCTTCCTTTTGTGAAAGCTAATGTGTTGGACACGTTAACAAATAATGGGACCATATGACAGTTCTCTTACTATGTGAACGTATTCCTTCACTGTATTGTGTCACAAGGGTATTGTTCAAATAAACCGCATGTTGTCACTGTTTCCATCCTCTCTTTTTCCTTTCTTCTCCTCTCTTTATTTTCAGCTCGTTGGAGTTTTATTTTTGACCATGTGTATGTGTGACATTACCACGATGGTTCGCTTTAGCGCCATAGCGATATCTGTCTATAATGGAGAAGACTAGACCCCAGATGTAAAACTAGCACACAACCGAGAATCCTTGATCCAATTTCGTCGTCTAACAAAGAAAATTATTTTATTTATAACAAGCAATCAGCCAGTTCTCCACTGTTATCTGTTTTCTATGTTTTTGAATTTTATTAATTCCAACAGTTACTAGATTTAAGTGGAAATGGTTAAGATGTTGCTTTCAGTGATCATCGTGTGAAATAGTTGATTGTGGTGATTTGTAGATGGATAGACTCCATTGAAACCGAATGCTATAGAAAACACAAATTGAAAACACTTACAGTTTAGGGGTCATCTGAGAATCATTCATGATTTTCTTATTTATTTAGTTTGTCTTTCACCCTCCTTAAAACCGAGACAGTGAATATTGTTGTTCGAATGTTAGATATTGCAACAAACAGCACTCGATATTGCAGATAGTGTAGGAGGCACGCAAGCAGTCATTAATACAGTTTATAATAGCAATGATTAGATTAATGTTGATAAGTTGCGTACCGCTCCTTTGAAAATCCGCGTGTCCTTAACAATTGATTTTACAGGCAGGTTGTCACTGAGCAAGTGCTTGAGTATAATCGCTAAAATGTATATGGGCGTTACACCACTACTTTAAAACGTAAGTGGCTCACAGCAAACAATATACTGGTCAGAATAGAAAATTTTTGCCCAGAGGGAGTTATATATTACCCACATAATTAATGATACTTCATAAATGTAAGAGCATGACGATTTCTTAGACTTTCCCGTCGATTCGTTGACGTCTCGTAGAATCGGATGTACTGCCGGTAGTTCGCGTCTTCCCAACACGATATTTCGAGGTCCTAACTCGGTGTATTCATCAGATTTTTTTTAGACTATTTGCTTTGTTAAGCGGGTCACCTGGACGTCTTAAGGAACTGCTTAGCGTCACGATAGCATTAGGAACGAGCCTGGCGTGCTCGGGCCTAATACGGAACGCCATGGGTCTGCTGCCACAGTGGATGACAGCCACAGCGGGTGCGGACGGAAGAGGGAACACTTGAAGACGGGTACCTCCGCAAGAAACAGCCACGGCCGGCGCGGAGCGCTTAATGAACACCAGCCACAGTCCAGGCATAAATATGTGACACGGTCAACAAAGCTTCCAGTTATACGTCCAATTTGTTCGACGAACCCGAGGATCACTAGAGCCATCTATTATGATGATACGGTGCTGCTAACGAGAAGTAGGTGGCCCGCTGCCTTTCGTCTCCAAGAAGCCTGTAATGCCATTGAGACCTGGGCGACGAAATGGCGCGTTGGGTTTAGTGATACCAAAAGTCAGGCGCTGGTATTATCCAAGAAACATCGACCGTGTATACCAGAAATGGAACTTTGCGGCCAACCTAGTCAATGGACCACGTCGGTTAAATCCCTATGAGTGATTATCGACGCTCGACTCACCTGCCAGAGAGACGTCCAAGAAGTTCGTAGTAGGTTGTCCCAGTGACTGGCGGCATTATAACCCCTTCTTAACGAAAGGTCTGTGCCCTCCGTCCGTTGTGGTCTCTCACCATCTATAGACTCTTCCTGCGACCTGTGGTGGACTATGCTTGTGTTGCTTGGGTAATGCAGAGAAACCACACCCTCCAGAATAAGGCACTACGGAGGAGTTTCCATGTGCCTTGCAACCTTCCATCGTGCTACCTTCACGATGCCGCCAGAGAACTGGAGGTCATCAACCGATTTAAGGAGACTGCCCAATCTTTCTACAGACAAACACGTGGGTTCACTTACCCATTTATTCACTGCTTAGATAGGCCTGACGATCCTCGAGACCTTTATAAACCCCTAATTGCCTTACTCAGTAGGGTGTAAGGTGTCACAGATGGTGGTTCTGTCTCATCACTTCCTAAGCACACATGACGAGAAACAAAATAACGAGATGTCTTCATACTCTCAACTCCTTCCCACATATATAGCAGAAAATTCCATCAAGATAAAGATTACACCCCAGCACATACTCAAGAGAAGATGCGATACTGTATGCAAAGCGACTAGTCTCAGGAAACACCTGATGAAGAAGCCGATTTACGACGTCGAAACATCGTATTGGGAAGACGCGGACGATCGGCAGTACACGCGATTCTACGAGACGACAATGTAAGAGCAGACTGAATCAGTGAGTCGTCAGATCACCTATGGACACGTCTCTTCATCACGTGTCGTTGTCTACATTATTACCATATTTGATAAAAATGAGTGCGGCTATACAAGATGTTCGACAGGCCTTCTACACGCATATGCGTTCATACTATCGCAGTGTAAAAAATTACTAAATTATCAATTAAAAGTCGTGATTCAAACTGGGATCCAGCACTTAGCCCCTTGGAAGATAAATGGAGAGTTTGTCTTACTCCTCTATCCAGAAGTGCACCAGGCCACGAGAAATCGCTCTACTTGTTACAAGCAACCACACTTGCATTGTGCTTCGTTCCGTATTTTGTATGCTTCTGTTCGGCAATAGTTACTATTTGGTAGCTCAGCTGCGGATGTTCTGTAAAGAAGATTTTACACTTAGTTTTAGCCTTAATTCTTCTGCTTATTACGTGCATTGTGAGGGTTAGGATCAGGATAACAAATGTGTTGTGATTGTGGCCGTTGTAGGAACGTAATGGAAGAGATGGCTGGTGTTCGTGAGCAGCTATAAGCTGAATTGGCCACTGTCGACTGAATCCATACGTCCGCGGCGTTGATAAAGTGGCAGCGAAAGCGCCACGGAGCTCTTCAGCTGCTACTGCTGCCGGCGTGGTCCGCGGAAAAGCCCGGTCGGGCGCCGAGAGGGCGCGATGCTCGCTGGCGTGTCATCGCTGTCTATCGCTGAAGATGTTTTGTGTCAAATAGCTCAAATGTTTGCTCCACGCTTCTAACGTGTAAGTTTGTCGCATTGCCTTCCGCTGCTAAGGAAACAGACTCCAGGTACAAGATTTTTTTTAAAAAAAAGGCAGTTACTAGAACATACCAGATAGTAAATGAGGAGGGTGAGAATTTTAAAATATTCGTGTTTAAGCTCTGAATAATTCGTAGAAATGTCCCAGAACTATCGACTCTCACAGAAATCAGTCATTTCTATGTCATATTGGCAACTATGTGTTGATAAGCCCGAAGCAGAGAGTAAGGAAACTTCCGACAGTACGATACTGCAGTGCATGTGCTATTCCGAACTATGATGCAATCTTCCTTCGGGGTTGCTAATATGTGAAGTTAATGAACGAATCCGTACTGTCCATTTAATCACTCATTGGATCACTCTGGTTTTAAACAGGAAGAAATCCAAAATATTAAATTTTGCGTTTATGCATGTACAAAGGAACAAGCACTGCGGCGACTACCTATGTCATGAAATACAAGAAATTTATCGGCATTTGCGAATATGAACAGCCATCATACATACCATATTGCAGCGAAATACATCGTACATCGTGTTTATCCGCCGACATCGCCCAAGCAACGTTCAAATGTCTACCCTGTACGTGAATATATATAACGGATACGTGAGTACAAGTTGTTAACACATGGTTGACGACATATGGAAATTTGGGTCTGGCAGTGAGTCGTACTCGGATTACCTAACGTTAAGGTGGCCGCTCGCGATAAGGGGAAATGCTGGTTCGAATCCCGGTGCGTCACAAATTCTCAATGTCGGCATTCCATTGTACAGCTGATGCTTGTCCATTTTCGTAACTGCGAATATATTTCTTGTACTTTCGACAGTAGATGAAAGGTATATCAGGAAGATAGATTTCACTCCCAAGGTGCTTGAACGTTTATAGTAGCAAGAGAGTGATCATGATGCTATCACATCGACGACGCTCACAAAAGGCAAGGAGGTCATCAAAAAAGCAAGAGCACTACTTCTGTTTGGTCGAGCTGACAGAATGAATCCAACAGCGAACCATAATACCTAGGATCAGGATTGATGTTAATCGAAGTGTAGACAGGCAGTCAGACTCAAGACATAGCGGTCGCAGAACCAATCCGACATAGCCTGACTTTGATAGCACACAAGTGCTTCTGTCATATCGTAACCGTAGATGGTGACTTTAGTTTGCCTATCGAGGGGCAAAAGTACACACGTGTTCACGTGTTATCCGGGGACAAGGGGTGGGGGTGGATGGGGAGGGGGGCTTCAGCAGTCTTGTGAAATGAAGCTGTACACATTGTCAGACAACTATATGGAATAACTAGTCCGACAACCAAAACGCGAAAGAAATATTTTGGAGCACCTACCTGCAAATAGACTCGATCATTTCTGTATTGTTCAGCAGCATGCCAGGCACATGCTAACACCCGGACGACGCTCACCAAGGGCAAGGAGGTCATCAAAAAAGCTAGACCACTACTTCTGTTTGGTCGAGCTGACAAACAGTAACCAACAACGTACCTGAAACAGAAATTGAGAACATTGAAATTCCTCAAATATACAATAACTGTAGTTAAAACACAGACATCATCAACCAAAACAGACTACGTAACAACTGAGTAACAAACGAAGACAAGAATGCAGCTTCGGGTCGTATGCGAAATCAATGAACAAATCCGTCCTTTCTATTTAATCACTCACGGATCAGTCTGGTGTTAAACAGGCAGATATCCAAAATATTAAATTTCGCATTCGCGTTTAAAAATGTATACACGAATAGGAAATTATTGAAGTATCTGTGGTCTGTTCGTGTATGCATTTGTGTGTGCGTTTGTGTATGTATGTAAAAAAAAATATATATTATATCACACCAAAACACACACACACACACACACACACACACACACATACATACATACACAAACGCACACACAATTGCATACACGAACAGACCACAGATACTTCAATAATTACACTAGAAAGTTTGGCAATAACATTCAATCTTTGGCAAAAACATTTGATAGTCGGCAATAGAAACCAAAACATTGCATTGAAACAAGCGTTCAGTTCATAGTGCTGTGGAATGTGGGAAAAAACCACAAACTGGCATTCATAAGAAGAAGAACAACACCAAAAATGCAACAGGAGCGTAATATGTAAGAAATTGTCCACGCAATCTGTAAGTACAGTTCAAAACATTACTACTTAATAGGGAATACCAACCACCAGAACTGTTTATAACCTATAGGCACAGTGACAAAAATGTAAATTAAATAGCTAACATACTTACATATTCCAGGCCACTGATGATGCCTTGCAGAAAATAAAGGCGAAACGCGTATAGCACTAAAATTGTGTTTTATTCAGTTGCTGTCAGACGGCCCATAAGTAAAAATTATCAATATACCGTAATATTACAAGCAACTGAGGAAGACAGGACTACAAAAGTTGAAGATGTTCCTCTTTATTTAAAAGACTGACTGAAAAGTGGAGTACCAGTTGCTTCATTCTACATTCTTCAGCACCCTTACAAATTTTCCCAAAAATTTTGGCATGCGAAAATATTCACTCTCTTTCTAAAATGCAGCTCACCTCTAATTCCCAGAAGCTCCCCTAACACTCTCTTTTCATCGCTATAAGTCGCTCATACACATCCACTCACGCATGTCCATTCTCACTCACTCATTCAGTCCAACTCATTGACATTATCTCTTTCCGTCTCTCTAACTGTCACTGTATCTTGTGTCACAGCCACAGTCTCCTTCGTTCCGTCCTACTATTACTGTCTCCTCACACTGTCTTTGTCTCCCTGTTGTTATCTCTTACAGCTACTATCTCATTCATTCCTTCCCACTGCCCCTCTCTCTTCTCACTGTCACTATCCCTCTCTTCCTCGTTGTCATTGTCGTAGACTCTGTCTCTCATTATCACCGGATCTAAAACAAATCTAATTTCTCCTTCTCTTCATTCCTCTCCCAATGCCACTGTCTCCTTCACTCTTTTCCTAACATTATTCTTACAGTGTCAGCTATGTTCCACTGATTTTGTGTCCCTCTCTTTATCTAACATTATCATTGTCTCCTTCGGTCTTTCTATGCCACAACTGCCGGCTAATATTTTTCTGTATTTATTACATTTCCATCTTTTCCTAATTGCCTCTGTCTCCTTCCCTCTGAGGTTAAAAAACTGTGGGTATGTTTGTATGCCGAAATTTTTGGGAAAATTTTTAAAGATGCTAAGGAAGGTGAATGAAGCAGCTGGTACCCATCTTTTCAAAACAAGCAGGTAAATAATACACGGAAATATGAGCATTTTTTTGTGCTCCGATAGGAAAATTTTTCCTCTGGTTCCAATCTTTTCCCTGATAATGCAGGAAATGTCAAACTTATGAAAAATAAAGGCATTGGTCAACAAAATGTTGATAGTTCACTTATGTGAAATTAAAAAACGTAAAACTTATTTACACATCAGGCCAGTATTTAAGTACTACGACATGGGGTTCCCGGAAGCTTTGTGAGACAACGGACACACTTTGACACTTTACACCGTATTTCTCCATGTTACGTCACTTTATAAAGTATGCTCTCGCCATACACCGGATTTTACTTCCATATTTTACATGTGCAAGTAGGGTAATTTGAATGTCTTTATCTTGGGAACGGATAAAACTACCAGGAAAATTTTCACGATTCTCCCACATCGGGATCTTTGGAATGCATCGTAGAAATTACAGTAATCTGCTGCACATAGCAGTTTTGGAATCTGAGGCTCAGTTTTGGTAACCAAAAATCAAGTTTTTGGGGTGTTTCTCGATAACGGAGAGAGATTTTTGAAAATGGGAAGATGCCGCTTCTAGATAAATGTCTAGAGAATTACCGTTAAAATTTTTAGCAATCTGCTGCGGTTATTATTTAAATTTTGCCTCATACCGGATTTTAAGTGCGTTTTGAACCTCTGCATCTCGGAAACGGATAAAGATATAAAGAAAATTTTCGAGGTTGTTCGAGATCGGAATCTTATAAATGTATAGTAAAAATATCAGCCATTTACTTGTGCCCAGAGATCTTGGATTTTAGTACGAAAAAATGGTAAAAGAATGCTGTTTTCAGGTTTTGCAAGGAATCGCTCATGAACTAATGGTGCCCCTATAGACCCCCTAAGGACCACTGTAGAGCACATCAAATACAAAAAGAGCCATACGATTTGCTCTGTTTACCTAAGCTGGAGGAAATGGGTAATTTTCATACTTTGGATTTGCACTGGGGGATAGTGACACTGAGATGATCCTTCTGTTGGCTATACAAATGGCCCCTAGCTCCAGGGATATTCAAGACACTTAACCCTACCTTTCTATCACCAACAGAACACGAGGTATGCACTCCGGAAAAATCCTATTTTTACGCGCGTCGGTTTGCAACATATTGGTAATCATGCGATTGCGTGTGTACCGATATTGAATTAAGCATCTCCCGCATTGAAAAAATATATTAAGATTGCCGATTGTGCATATTGAGGTGGGCCCTGACAGAGCTACTGCGCACACTGCGTTATTAGACCCTTTCGAAGCTGAATTGACATTCCACTGAATTTTCTTGCGTCATTAATGAACCTCTGTTTACGCCTGTTTCCGAAAAGGGTAAAAACGAATTTCAGACTAGTACCGCAAACGCCCGTTTGGTGCAGGATCCTAGATCACATTCCAAGATCAAACATTTTGACGTTCATAGGGGAAAAAATCTTTTCTTACGTAATCTGAAGTGAGTCACGAGAAATCAGTCTTGTGAAAGGTAGCTTACTTAATTCACACAGAATATCTTGAAAATAACAGATGCAGGATGTAATGCCTGGACGAGAAACCTGCCTTACGTGTAAAGCAACCAGCAACTAAAGGCAAACTTTTCGGAAAACCGGCGTACACATAGGCTCAACTTCGCCGTCTTTTGTGTATCCAGAAATATCTGTGTTAAGCAACAGTGCACAGTTAAGAGCCGCCAAAGTGTAACCGTGAGAACAATTGTGACATGCCATGGAAATGTCGTGTAGCTAGGGCCTCCCGTCGGGTAGACCGTTCGCCTGGTGCAGGTCTTTCGATTTGACGCCACTTCGGCGACCTGCGCGTCGATAGGGATGAAATGATGATGATTAGGACAACACAACACCCAGTCCCTGAGCGGAGAAAATTTCCGACCCAGCCGGGAATCGAACCCGGGCCCTTAGGATTGACAGCGACATGCCATTGCAGGAGGCAATAACCATGTGGGTTGGAATGTGGCCAAAAGATCGCTCGCCGTCAAGTCAACCTGATGCAGTTGAACAAATTGTCTCGTAGAGGGAACGCTGCTGCAACGGCGACATCTGAAACCATGGCTGTAAGCAGCGGCGAGTGGCTAATGAACAACACAGTGTGTCAGTTAAGGGGATAACGGTTCTCTCGTGCGCATGACTATTACATATCACTTTGATCCGTTCGCATGAGTTCCAGTGTAAAGAGAATGGACTCCAAATCCCTCTCCGGCCACCCATAGTTAGGTTTCCTGTCGTTTCCGGAATCACTGCAGGCAGATGTCGGGATCGTCCTTCGAAAAGGATAGAGCGATTCCTTCCCCATCCATTCCCAACTCAGGCTTGTACCCCATATGAATCTTTGTAGAAGGGACACTAAATACTAATCTGTCCATTCTGTTATATTGTCGGTTGTAGCGATCGTGCACCTGTCTGTGTTGACAGTTCGACGCGTCTGCCACAAGTTGGTCTGTTGGACGCACCTTATTCGGTCTTCCTTCATTCCCCATTCCATAAGCATTTCATTCAACAATGGACACGTGTACTATGTCGCTGGCGTCCTAATTGCAAATACTCCAAAGTGTGATGTTTTGCGACGACAACCGCTACTTCAAACTGCCCTACAACGTCAGGCGTATCCATATTAGACTCTACATGTGATGACTGCAGACAGGCAGCCTGTATTGTTCAGCAGCATGCCAGGCACATGCAAACTGTCATGGGTTTGGGTGCTATTTCGTACAATATGTAGTCTGAATTCCTAGATGTTAAGCCCTAGTGAACAACATCGTTACACGAAGTAATCATACAACGCAAAGTACTGATGGCTCACTACCCAACTCTGTATGCCATATTCCGGCCACATCTGGCGAGCTATGCTCGAGGCGTGAGAGAAAGTCGATGGCTGCCAATACTTCTCTGGCAGATGATCCGTGTGACAAGCATGACAGTTGATCGGAAAATTATTCGTCACAATGCCCAAGCAAACCCTTTTGAAGCTTTGCGTACTCGTTTACAAAGCACGTGGAGGTAATAAATTCAGACCCTCCTTTAAGTGAAGCTCACACCAAACCATACCTTGAAAGTCAAAGATCATGTTAAGTTGTGTTATCGTAATTATGTATGTTTTCCTATGTAATGTGTTGTGTATTAAGTTCATTTCAGTCATAAGTGTCCTCACGGTGTGTTAATCTCATTCAATGAGAAATTCGCATTCAGAATTGGCGTGAAACGCTTATGAGGGTAGAAAGCGAAATGGCGCCGTCATTCGCTATCATGTGGATTTCAGTGTAGCTACGTTGCGGGCTCTCAAATACGTAGACAACGCAACGTTCATTACATTAATCAATCCGTCAGCCACTTGTCTCACCGCTAACTCAACAATAATGGACCTTAAATTAGTACTGTATAACTCATTTTGGAAAGCAGGTGCTAGTGAGACAACGTCTGACCCCCCCCCCCCCCCGCCCCCCCCCCCTCTCCCAAGCCAGCCCTCTCTCTGTCTACAGCATTATAACCTATCAGGGACCCTCTTTCAGAAGATGATATTCCCTGTTTTAAGAATTAGTTTATTCTTTTCTCGCATGTAATTTTGTTTATCACTAACAGACTTTGGTGACCGAGTTACATCGAAAACTCGTCTTTAAATGAATGAGAGCTCATCTCTCAAAGACGAAAAACTTCACAGAAATTTGCAAAGATTATACTGAAATTGAATTACGTCAGAACCATTGCGCCAACATTTTCCGTGGCCACGCAGTCCACCACTATTGACGATAGGGTTCGTTCACATGGATATCCGTTGTATTCGTAAAGCAGAGCTACTTCTTGTTAGCTTTTCTCAACTTACTGTTAACAATTACCAAATGAAAACTTGTAGTAAATGCAAAACATTCTTGTTTTCTTTACGCTTCTGGTATCGTCGTATTTATTCTGGCTCAGAACGACGATTTTTACTGTAAGTGGATATACCGTGTACCAAAAACTGTAATGCACAGGACTTCTACAAAATCCGTATGTTGCATCACTTTGCCAGTGCACATATGTACTGTTCTGATTACAAAACGAAACTGTAAGTTGGACAGCAAAGGCGTTACATAATAACTAAAATGTTAAAATGTGTGTGAAATCTTATGGGACTTAACTGCTAAGGTGTTCAGTCCTTAAGCTTACACACTACTTAACCTAAATTATCCTAAGGACAAGCACACACACCCATGCCCGAGGGAGGACTCGAACCTCGGCCGGGACCAGCCGCGCAGTCCATCATGACTGCAGCGCCTCTGGCCGCTCGGCTAATCCTGCGCGGCAGCATAATAACCAAACACTTTTTTATCCTTACTGATCCTGATGCTGAATATCGAGAAAAAGTGAAAGACTTGGCACGATAATATAGCTAAATGTATCGGAAATGGTCGGGAGTAAATAGCCATATATCTAGAGCAGCTTGCTGCCCAGTAGCAAAGCAGTAGGAGCCTCATATTTGCAGACTTTGGTGTGACGTCTAAATTTGCAATGGTGTCTAGCAAGCTATAACTATGAGCGTATCATGCAATTATAGTGTAAACAGGAGTGAATTTCTGTGAAAAATTAGCTATGTGCGCAAATTATTCAGCTGTGTTTAACCACAACCAATCAAAGCGACTGTCTTTCGTTCCTTGAAACTCAGCCGACTTCTCCGGTATCTCCAGTATTCCATAAATCTGCGGAATCCCATGTGATCTAACGGGAAATGTTAGAGGACTGACGCAGTACATCCAGCTGGGATAATTTCAAACAGGAACGAAGAAAATTTAATGTGGATGTTAACACTAGCGGCAAAACATATTTGCAACCATTCCAATTAATTATCCTCCTGCCAAATGTTTGCTTTCTCTGTAAGCGTAGCATGTTTTGTGTGTACTCGAGTTACAAGTAAATGTGAGGTTAAACAATCCTATGAAATATAACGACCCACATTGCAACAACATACACACATGCCAAAGTAAAGATTATCTGCGATTAAAAATTATGATATGACTCATTTTCAACCACAGATTTTAATAGAGTAAATACTGATTGCTTTGGAGGCGCAAGAATAGTAATAGCAATTAAGTTATCGGCATTCTGCTTTCCAACACTCAATCAACACACACACAAAAATTATTTCAGGCTCAAAATGTATTAAAGCTAATTTATTTACGAGTGAAAGACATGCGACTGAACAATTGTCAAACATAATCTCTGAGTTCCTTTTGTTTTTGAAGACTCTTATAGTAATACACTGTCACTCTTGAATACAGAATTAACGGAAAATTTGGAGACAAATTACCGTGTCTGTAGCTCAAAAACATTAATCAGTTATTACTTTTTGTACTCTGCCCACTGTTTCAAATCTAAGAATATCTCGGTTTGAAATTTTCAGACCGTTAGAAAGATTGCTTACTGCTCTGACACATATTCGGAAAAAGTGGCGGAAAGCAAACTACTTGAGAACCATAATCTCACGCATTGAATTGACAAGTTTCAGACCTTCGAACCTATTTACGCATATGTCACTCATGGGATGAGGGTATTCTTTAGATTGAACGCAGTTAAACTGATTTGAGCCCGAAATACATTGTGAACATGGAAGCAAACGCTCTCTGAGACAGCTATAGAAAAATATATTAAATGATAATTAATTGAAACCCTCAGCTGCCGATAGGTGTTGTTGATATACCTCGATGGGGGCAGCTGAAAATGTGTGTCCCGACCAGGACTCGAATCCGGGATCTCCTGCTTACATGGCAGACGCTCAACCGATCTGAGTCACCGAGGACACAGATGACTATATTAACCCATGAGGCAACTCACACTGTTGTAACGAAGTCTGAGCTCCCTTTCACTCTTTTCCTGTATTTAGAATATTAAAAAGTTCCAGTACCAGCCAAATAAAAGGCTCTTCAGTAGTGTTTACTGGGCTGTGCCAGGTTTCACTTCGTCTGACAACAATATTAACCAAAGTGTGAGCACAACATGTGGTCTTTAGTTTACTGAGTGACTAAGACACTGCATAACTTCACATATACGTACTGCGTGTTCTAATCTATTATGTTAAGCAATAAAGAAAATTTTGCGGTATTTGTAATTCATATCATCCTCATTTCACAAGAAGCTAAAAAAATTGCTAATTGGTGAGAATACTTTGCAAAAGAACTAAGACAGTAGGAAATTCCAGTACCTGTAAACGACGTGAGAGTGGGTGGGAGTGGGTGGTAGCTGCTCGTACTGTGTGGATTAGTGTCCAGAATGATAACAAGGATAGTTCATCGCAATGTTTATCTTTTTGGGAGGGCGTGAGGCGGGCCGAAATGCAGGTCTGACAAAGCTACTTAAGTAGATTGAAATTGTATCAGAGATAATCTGGTCAAGTATGCGTCACAATTTGCAGGTCTACTCGCAGTAATTTCCTTCGGATTTGCAAACTATGGTGATCATCAGAATATACAAGTAGTCCCAGTCAGAAACAGAACCGACAAGCGGTCGTGACGGTCCGGAACCGGTGATGTGATGGCCAATAAATCTTTAACTGCGACGCAATAATTATTGCAAGGTGTTGGCACTGATCTTTCCTGAGACTCTACTCTATAAACAATGTGGACGGATTTATTTCAGTATACATTTGGAGCAAAACTGTACGCAAGGAACCGTTTCTCGATCCTGGCTACAGAGCTGTACAACTGCAGTGGAGGAACAGATGTCATCAGTGGGCCGTGCAGGACAGGAATCGAGTTATATGATCAGGTGAATCAGAGGTCTGCTTATACTTTAAAGAATTTTGTGTGTCGTCATACTCATCTCCAACTTCTGAAAGCGTCTTAGAAGGGCAACACTGGAAGACAGAAGCAAAGGGAGAAAAATAAGCATTGCATAACCCCTCGAGGATGATTCAGATGGCTCTGAGCACTATGGGACTTAACTTCTGAGGTCATCAGTCCCCTAGAACTTAGATCCACTTAAACCTAACTAACCTAAGGACATCACACACACAGAACTTAGAACCACTTAAACCTAACTAACCTAAGGACATCACACACACAGGATTCGAACCTGCGACCGTAGCGGTCTCGCGGTTCCAGACTGAAGCGCCTAGAACCGCTCGGCCACTCCGGCCGGCCCCCTCGAGGAGATGGGCATGAGCGACGAAGCAAAAGATTGGCTACGAGGGTATACAAGGGAATTAGTTCCTTTCACCTTGTGAAAGGAACTAATTTGATTAGCGGAGAAAATGGGAAAACTAAGTCTGGATCACAGGGAAACGATTTAGATCCATTTCCTCCAGAAAGTGTGCTATAACAATACTATCTTTCTACTGAAATGACGGAGTGGTCTGTTTTGTGCGTCTGTCTTTATGTGTCAATCAGAATGACATTATCGTGTTTCCTTAGCTACAAAAGTGACAGGATGACATGAAGAATCGTCTGAGAGCAGTCCCTATCTTGAACTTCCCACAAGGTACAAGGATTCGAACCGCACTGAAAGACTCTGTAATCGCATGGAAAAATTCGGTAAACATAGGTGTGATGGGTACACAATTAAGATCACTTTATGGGTTGTTATGGCAAAAACTGATGGCCAGTCTAAAGTCTTCGGGTATACATATCACAGAGGTTTCTATCAGCTATCTAGTATCGTAGCTGTGTTCACGGTAGTAGCAGGGAAGTGAGTAACTTCTATACAAACTAACCGTAAGCGGAAGCAAAGACAGAAGCGATTTCAATCACAGGTCTCTTTGCGTATAGAGAGCATGCAGCTAATATATCACTGGTCCCTCTTGTCATCTACACAGCGTAAAGCTTAACGCTGCGTACAGCATTTTCTCTCTTTAACTATAATCTCATAACAGCATTTTAAAGTAAGAACAATCGAAATTCCCACCTTCTACTGTGACATTTTGCATAGGAAGTATGACCTTGTACTGTATTCGTGGAGCAATTGGTTCTCCAGCAATCAGAGTCTATAAAACTATTCAAAGATAACAAAGTGAGAGTCCTAACTGTAACTACTTACTAAATTACTCCAAGCAGACTGCTACTGATTTATTCTGTCCCATCTTACAATATCCGGTTGCAGTACATCGTGTTTTCTGTTCTCAAGTCTCTGTCGAACAGACTTATTTGTGTTGATGCTTAACGATCCTTAGGAGTCTGTGGAAGAGCTGATGGGGCTACCATCTTTGATTCGTACTGCTTTATCTCTACTGATAATGAAAAAGGTAAAGCCGTTGAGTTTGTTTGAACACGCTGATCTCCGAAACCACCAGACGAACATTCATGAGGTTTTTCTAGGTAACTTGAGCGTTGCTTGATGGAAGGAATAGGCCTTATTCAATCAAAGTAGGACCACGAAAAATAAGAAAAAAATCGTGACTTAAAGTTTTATATAAATTCGTCATGTTTGTCTTTTTGTCTGTTTGAACACGCTAATCTGCAAAACTAATAGACGAATTTTCATGAGATTTTCACTGGTAACTTGAGCGTGGCTTGGGCAACATATGGGACTCATTTAATCAAAATCGGAGCACGGAAAATATGTTGCAATGTATCGTTTGGGAGTCTCCTTTGCGTGGTAGTTCGGATGTTTACCTTCGTGACACGATCATCGCCAAGTAGTATACCGAAAAACCATCAGAAGGAGCTGTCAGTTTCATAGTGTACCAAAGAACCAACTGTTAGCTTTCTACTTCAGTGACAGGTGTTTTTTCTGGAGTTTACGTCAGTGACAGGATTAAACGCCGCATTCTTTCCGAATACAAACAAACACTGAATTTAACTGGCTAGGATGTACGGAAGGAGATGGTATGACAAGGTCATTCTTTAACGTCCGCTGTGAACTACGGGTGAAAAGCTAATCATGCATAATGAGGAAATTGATTGCGAGATTTGAATAAATCATCGTAGCATACAGGCGTGAAAATGATTCTGACTTCACTATGCCATCTTGTCAGTTTTAATTGTCTGTGAACATATGATTAGAGAGGAATAAATGTCTCACTTGACATGCATGGTGAAACTTAAATTTAAATTTACATCTACGTGTTCTGATTTATAGCTGAGAACAATCTGGGTTTCAACTTCTGTTAACAAATTTTGGCATGGTATACTACCACTTTATGCGAGGCTCCAGAATCTAACTTCGATGACGATTTCTTATACAACTAGTTTCGACAAATTATTCCGATCATTAACTCTCTATTTAGTGCGCCTTGCACGTCACACGGCTATTTACCAGGCATCGAATTTGACTATAAAAAACTATTCCGGAAGAATTACCTGAGGTGACCTATAATAACTAAATTAATCAAAACGCAAGGAAAATACTGTTAGATGAATAAGCTATTTTCATCTGTGCAATTGTTTTCTGTTGAAATTAACATTTTATTTCACTGCAGATCTACTAATTTCAACTACTTTGTTACATCAAGCAATCTGGTTTTAAATAAGAAAAAAGTTATTCTCAACTCCAACCAAGGAGCTACTTATAAAATAAGCGCCATATCTAGTTAAATTACCAAAATTTCGTTATAGGCTTCCATTTGTGATCATATCATGATCCACGCGTTAGTGTGGAAGTTATAGTTGTAATGATGTTTCTAATAAGAATGTAACAATTGTTTTTCAATGCCTAAGGGAGAAATTAGCTAATTATCAATGAAATAAAGACGTGTTTACGCAAATAAAAAAGCCTCACAAGGGAAATCACTTTTTTCTGTCATTCACTATGGCCGTGGATCTATAAAAATTGGTTCATTAACTTAAATATAAATGTTTCATGCAGATGTGAAGACATAAAAAGATGGTCTAGTTAGAAAAAAAAAATCAATGTCACCGCTGAAGACATTCTTTATCAGTTTCAAGTATTATCTGCACAATGAGATTTGAGGCGAAATATGAATAGCGTTAAAGTGGAGTTTATGTGTTGTAGTCGAAATAGTTGTATCGCATCTTTCATTGCTTACATCTCTATTCATGGTACACTTCGTGAACACCCTGAAACCTCAGCAGTGACGTACATCGAGGAGTGGCAGGACTGCGACCGTGGTGCAATCATATTGGAACTAGTGACGCATTATAAGACGCGATACAAGTTTTGTGTGCACAGTCTGATGAAGGCACTTTAAACTGACGTTGCAGGTGCATATAGACTTGTAACGAAGAAGTTTAGTAAACGAGGATGTTTCTTTCACAAGGATTTCATGCTTCAGCTTACCGACGGTTGCAGCCTTTCAAAAATGAAGACTTTTTGTCCGTACAATTTAGATGAAAGTTCAGAGCAGCTGAGTTTGTTATAAGAAATACTCACTGGGAAAAAGAGTTTTTCCGCGTTGCGGATCAGATAATTGTTTTACTGTGAAAGCATTATTAAAATATATTTCCACAAATGTCATATAGTATGCCTATTCTACTTCTGTCCAGACTTGTTCAAAAATTATTAGTACTATCTACAGTAACAGTATACTCAGTCTTATGTCTCGCCAGGACTTTCATGTATCTAAAACTACAAGTTGTGTACTCCCTCACCCCATGGCACAGTGAATCATTGCGGTACAAAAATGAAGCGGAAGATTTTAGTTTCAACATTTTTGCTAAGCTGAGCTGCGTTATTCAAAATTACACGTTAATTGGCGGCTTTACGAACTGATCACGGTTGGATGCTTCATTTCGCTTTTCATCGGATGATTATTGATTCAGTATTGCGTATCGCCGCTACAGCTGCATGCATCCATCCGTCTAGACAGAAATTCCACACAGCTCATGTACATGAAACTTGTCATGAACAAAATGAAAATCACAAAAGTGGAATCAAGATGATAAACTCGCAAAAAGAGGTCATAATGGTAGATTAAAGCAAGTGAGGAGGTAGGTACTATTCCATTCTTCCAATCGAAACGCAAAAGTAAGTGCCAGATTTGGGAGCTGTATGCCACTGACGAATTTGTAGAGGCTAGAACAGAGCAATGTGCGAAGATGTGCTGGAAAGCTATGCCTAGGAATTTTTTACGCGAAAACTCTTAAAGTTCTTTTTTAGAAAATAAAACAAACGTTATTAACAATGTACAAATTCATTTTTCGCGTCTACATATTTCCAACCCTTTGCCACTAGAGGTTTCCGAATTGTAGAGTGTAACGTGGCGTTGAATAACGTAACTGTGTCGCTACGTAAGGAACAGCGTGCTGTAATCGAGTTTCCAATTCGAAGAGTTCGTCCACACAGGGAGCACCGTCTGCTTCGGCATGACAACGCCAGACCACACACGAGCGGAGCGACATTTTCAACAATTTGGTGCCTTCGGTTCACTGTCGTTCATCACCTCCATACTGTCCTGACTTTGTCTCATTCGATTTTCTTCTGCTTCCAGAAGTCCTTCGAGGACTTTACTTTGATAGTGACGAAGCGGTACAGGCAGAGGTTTGGTTGTGGCTCCATCAACAGAGTCAAACATTTTACACCGACGGTATAAACAAACTGATCTCTAGTTGGGAGAAATGTGTTCGTTGCCAGGGTGAATATGTTGAGAAATAAATAAGTACACATTAAGTATAAATATGAAGAATGTTGATAACGTTCGTTTGATTTTAAAGCTTTGATAGTTTTGACATAGAAAATCCCAAAGCATTACTTTCCAGTACGTCCTCGTACGAAGAATTACGAATACGTGATAAGTACTGGGTGATCAAAAAGTCAGTATAAATTTGAAAACTGAATAAATCACGGAATAATGTAGATAGAGAGGTACAAATTGACACGCACGCTTGGAATGACATGGGGTTTTATTAGAACCAAAAAATACAAAAGTTCAAAAAATGTCCGACAGATGGCGCTTCATCTGATCAGAGTAGCAATAATTAGCATAACAAAGTAAGACGATGCAAAGATGATGTTCTTTACAGTAAATGCTCAGTATGTCCACCATCATTCCTCAACAATAGCTGTAGTAAAGGAATAATGTTGTGAATAGCGCTGTAAAGCATGTCCGGAGTTATGGTGAGGCATTGGCGTCAGATGTTGTCTTTCAGCATCCCTAGAGATGTCGGTCAATCACGTTAACATGCGACTTCAGGTAGCCCCAAATCCAATAATCGCACGGAGTGAGGTCTGGGGACCTGGGAGGCCAAGCATGACGAATGTGGTGGCTGAGCACACGATCATCACCAAACGACTTGCGCAAGAGATCTTTCAAGCGTCTAGCAATACTCTTTTTATTTTAATAAAACCCCATGCCATTCCAAGCTTGTGTGTCAATTTTTACTCTTCTATCTACATTATTCCGTGGTTTATTAAGTTTTCAAATTTATACTGACTTTTTGATCACCCGGCGTAATATTGCAGCTGTTAAATCTAATGTCAGCGTCCTTTTTATTTCCGTTTTCTAACAATCATAAAAATAGAAATATGCAATAAAATGCTCATTGATGGACAATTACACATCTTTGCTGACCCATGTTATCCTTCTCTGTAAAATCTGAAACTCAGTGGAAGTATCGTTTTTGTACAAGGTTCAACCTCCCACCGGCAGCTACTTTATCAGTTACATAGGGCCTAGCTCGGAGTCGGTGCTACAGACTGATTCTAATAAAACACGTCCCAGACGTGTATCTGCCGTAGTTTTCCAGCACATCCAGAGAATCAAAGATTATTACACAAGTACATTTGTTTACTTTCCATTAAGAATGTAGAAACTTTTATGTCATTATTGGCAACCGTTATTGAGTTCTTAGCCCGGTGGAGACATTTTTGAACATTTATTGTGAATGTATTGTGAAATTGTATGTGCACTGTACAACTTCCTTAGCACTGAGCTTTGTTTTTAACGGTTCAACATGAATTCAAGTGTGCTATGGTATTAATAAATGCAAATTATCTGATACATTCATACATTTTCAGTTAAAGTTATTACCATCATTTTTCCAAAATTAAATTCTCTACAATTTCTGTTGAAAACTTTGTGCAACTGTTTGGAATTTAAAAAACAAATTGGATCAAGTAATTAATAAATTAAATTTTTTTCGAAATTACTTCTTTGCTTCTTTGTATTTTCTGGAAAACTACTGGAGATACGGGTCTGGGACACGTTTTATTAGATTAACCAGATCAATAACAAAAAAATGAAAATTGTGCTTTACTTTAGCCTCGTACAGTTTTGCGATGGCTTCATATTAGTGAGGTTGCTAAATTTCAGGCAAAATGATTTATTAGCCGTAACTCCGTTACTAAACATTTGCGGACCTATGTTTATATGAAATTTTTTCTTTAGTTTTACTTGTAGAATAACGATTTAAAGTATTTGCATATCTTGCTAATCACCCTATCTAAAGAATAAGAGCGGTCCTATCACACTTCCCTGCAGCACTCCTGACGATTACCTATATTACATTATACGTCTTCGAGCCACATGCATATCTGGGATCCTAATCCGCATACTTTGACCTTTGTGAACAGTTCCTTTCGTTTAGTAACGGATATTGCACAAACGAAGTTGCTAGTAAATCCATGTTGATTAGCTAACTCTATCATGCAAAATCACGACACTGTCTTTTGTGGACTCATTATTTGACTCTCTCATGTACTGTCAGCCAAAGATAACCGGTTTCATATCTTAGAAAGTTTGTAGATATATCAGAAATGTAAGATAATAACTGAAACATATATTTTAAAAAACATATAAGATTTGCCTTTAACAGATGAGGAAGATACAAAAACAGCTCTCGTGCGTACCTGAAAATCGAAAGTCAAGATTAATTAACATATACTGAACTTTGACTCCAGTAGATTTAGCAAGGAAAGTTGAAATGTCTGCATCTACATTTAGATTTGTAATCTGTAAACGACATTAAGTGCATGGCAGACGTTGCTTCCCATTGTACCTCTTACGAGGTATGAGGGCTTATTCCCGTTTCATAGGTGTGTCGAGCACTAGAAGAGTGTTTGCTTAAGGAGACCTGGCCATCATGGCGGCAAGCTTTTACTAGTGTTTTGAAATTTAAGAACAGAAAAACTTTAATAGGTTTTTGAATGAAACTTTAACCGAATAATTAGTGTATTGTGATCTCTATTTGACAAAAATTTGAAAACTGTGGAGTTCATGGTGGAGTGAATGCTGATATTCATCTTATGTACCGAATTACATGTAATTTTCATTTTAGGTATACGACGCATAAAGTACGTATTTTTAGAGTGAGGAAAAACCCCATAATTTTACTGAATGAAAAAATTCCACTTTTTTGGCCCTCATGACGTCCAGGTCTGCTTAAACGCCTACGTGCGCGCTGCAGTCAATCTCGGTTTGTAGTAGGCCTATATTCGTAAATCCCTCACTTAATTCCTGTTCTTGAAATTTTGAAAGTAAGCTTCTGAAACGGTAGCTGGTATCTGTCGGATTATGGTGTTCCCTTGATTTTGCCTAAATGTATGGAATACTTATACGTAATGCACATCCATAGGAGGCCAGTATGTGTTTACTGTATATAAAATCTCACATGCTTATGTGTTTGAGATAGATCGTATAATAACTTCTATGACTTTTTTTGCACTTGGTTCAAATGGTTCAAATGGCTCTGAGCACTATGGGACTCAACATCTGAGGTCATAAGTCCCCTAGAACTTAGAACTACTTAAACCTAACTAACCTAAGGACATCACACACATCCATGCCCGAGGCAGGTTTGGAACCTGCGACCGTAGCGATCACGCGGTTTCAGACTGAAGCGCCTAGAACCTCTTGGCCACACCAGCTGGTTTGCACTTGGTATAAAAGTCATAGAACGAAGTGTCAGTGTATCAGTCGCAGTAAAATATATGTCCCGCTTAGGCCCGTACATCACAGTAAGTGGATATAGGATAAACACATACGCCACCGAAAAAATTCCGATATCTTTTGAGTATTGTGGTATCGGGGACCCGTAGTTTGCAGTGCCTCGTTATGTAATTGTCAATAATTTGGTTTGTTACTTGAATCCCCACAGTCTGTATAAACTAAAGGACTGATTGACTGACTGACTGCCTCATCATATCGCCCAGTCCAAACAGCTAAGGATAGAAACATGAAACTGCAGGCATCTTTTAAGAATGGGTTTTTCGAAATTCCACTAAGGGATGGTGGGGGGGTGAGGATGAATTAGGGGGTAAAAGACTTTTTGAAAGTATTCCATTGTGAAAGCATATTTAAAGCAAATCTAAGGTTTTTATTTCGCTTTTTGTGTTTCAGTATTTTTGGAAATTCAACCCAACCCCTAAGCGGATGAAAAAGTGCCTGACTAATTCATTGATTTATCATCGTCCAGCCGAAATTGCTAAGGACAGGAACTTGAAATTTCGGAAGGTTGTTGGTTTCATACCGTAGGCATCATTTAGTAAGGCATTGTTGGAAATTTCAACTCCAAGGGGGTGAAGCAGGGGATGAAAGGTTTTATGAAAATATGTTGCTGTTAAGACAATTTTGAAGCTATAACTGCGAAAATAGGTATTTGATGTGTCGGTCAGAAATTTAAAAATAAATGTGCTTCAGAATCTCTGGGAATTCACTAAGGAGGAGGTAAGGCAGTGGGTCAAGTTTTTTTAAAAACATGTCATTATCAAAAAATTACCAAAGAATTTTTAAAACTAAATCTATGAGAAGTGGTATTTCACTTCTCTTTGGTATTTCACTTCTCATATGAAAATAAAAGAATACAGGTTTCAGGCTTTCTGGAAATGCAACCGAAACCCTTAGGGGACGAAAGTTTTCATGTAAATATTTCATTACGAAAACATTTTTGAAACTAAATCTCTAAAAATTTGTATTTGGCTTCTTGGTTAGAAATAAAAAATATGTGTTTCAGTATTTTCTGGAGGTTCGACACCTGGGGATTGGGGGTATATATCGAATGAAAATTATTATTAAAATATTTCTTTTAATTTTTTTAGGTTTAAATATATGATAAATTGTAATTTGACTTCTAAAGATATAAACAAAGACATCCGACTCTAGCTACCATAATCGCTTTTTGGTCAGAAGTACATCCGGAAAAGACCATGCTTCTGTGGATTTAACTTGAGTGAAAAGTTTAGAAAATGTTGCAGTTTGAGAACAACATAAAAATTCGATTAAAACGAATCTGTGCAGACCGTATAATTTACGCGAGATAAGCAAGTAGGGAATAAGCCCGCAATATGCAATCATAAAAAGTACAACACAGAAAGCAGAACAATGCACCAACAGTCAGATAGAACTTACGGTGATGTAGTTGTCGTCGCTGAGGGAACAGCTCGGTTTAGCGTTGTGGGGCCAGTCTTCCATTACATTCAGGGAACCTATGCAGGAGGTGCTAAATCTTCATTAGTAAACCTACCCGTACAGCTGTGTGGCGCTGTTAACGTGCAACTGACACTGCTGGGAAAGCAAACTCGAGGCAGGACCGAATGGTACTGAATTCCTGATTGAGGGTGAAGCGAAAAATAGTCATTGCTGTTGTAAACAACAGGTTCCATGTGTGAATGGAGGATGTTTGTCTCCAAACAAGACACACATCCCATACCGCCGACGTTTTCACTATTGAGCAGATATTTCCACTGCAATACAGATATGCGATAGATGGGGATAAGAAGTCAAACGAAATGCAATCACTCTGTAACGATCCACCGGACACTATGGCTCACTTACACCACAATACTCAGAAAACTTCCATCAGATACTTTTTTGGAGGACTTTATTTGCCAAAATTCATAATGATCGCCGACTCATAACGGAAGTTTGTTCGTTTATTAAGAACTCTAATTTTAAGTTTTATATGCATTGGTTCCAGTTATAGTGCATAAATTCTTCAAGCGAAAAGAATATTTTTCGTTCCTTCTGTACAATGTTTCATCAGGTCTTCGTCTAGTATTGGTAACCCATTCATAAGCTGTCCCAGTTTCATTGGCATCTAGACCTGTCTCTTCTCACGTAAAATTATTTCTTAAACGAACTACATTAGTGAGTGTCGTCTTCCGAACTAGTTTTACGATTTCTCGAAGATCTATTTACAGTCAGAATCCGTCTCCCAGCTTCAAAGCCAGTCAGGAACAATTAGAAGAAGGAGATTAAAGCAGCTTCCTCAATTCATCTCTCTCAGCTGCACAGATAAATTCATCAGTCAGTATTCAAATCTTTTGGATAGCTTTATAATGTTACCTACAATTTGTTTGCAAAGACATCAAGAGTGGTACCAGGTGAAAACTATAAATGTGTCTCCATAGTGCCAGGTTTGACTGCCATAGCCGTTTGTGACCAATGAAGCACCAATGTGAAAGTCCAGCTTCGACATGAATCAGTCTTTTAGGTACGACGAATTTAAATTTTCATACTTTTACTTGGAGTCTGTGGATTTTTTTAATAACAGGTTGTAATGGTACTTGAATTACGTAACCATTACGGCACTTCACCTCAGCCTCTCGATACCAGCAATATTCTACTGTGTTTCTGTAAAATAGTCAACATATTTCTGTGACAACATTCAGATTTGATTTCATTAATGTAGAAGTACTTTGATACATCGATATGTTTATATTGCAATGATATTATTCTTATGTGTATTCTTTCTTTTGTCACTATGATCTTTGACTTACTTGTAACTCTGATTTTTGGGGCGTAAGCGGTTATTAGAGAGCCAAGTCTTCGTCGTCATGTTGAAAAGACGCAAATTGTAGTCAGTTTATGAAATGTGAACTTTAACAGTGAAGATGATATTTTCAAGTATGTTTTATATTGTGAAGTGATGTTGCAACAAAAGTAATAAAAAAGAAGTGTAACTTAAATTCGGAGTGCTGATTACTTTTTTACATCACCATTGTCTTAGCTTGCAAAAGTTTAATCTTCAAGAATGGTTTATGAAACACATCTATAAAACTTTTGAATATCGCAGAATAACATCTAGGCCTCTTTGCATCCGAGCTTGGAATCATCACTACCTACATTTTCGACGATTGAGCCATGAGTTCACAACGAGACCAGCGTGGGAAACACGAAAAGATGAGTGTCTAGTTTATCCATTATTTCAAGAAATGACTTTATTAACCGTGCTCTAATGACACCTGCCACATAATTTAGCTTTGTTGTTGCTCGAAAATGCAATATTTAGCAGCACGAGCAACACTAGAATCATAATTAATTTTTGACCTTTGTTGTGGTAGCGTTGTTAGAAGGTACAGTAATGAACAATTTCGTCAAAAGCCGAAACTTCAACATGTTTTGAGAAAAGTGTGTTTTCAAGTTACTGTTTCGTATAGAAGAACTGTTTTCGAAGTTCAAGGCTGCGGGATTTATGAAACTCACCTCCCACATAGTTTATGGGATCATAGAGGAAATTTTTACCTTTGATTAAACTGAGTAAACAAGCTACATAAAATGTATTCTGGGTCACGAAGAACTGCTACTTACTATTTTCTGCGTGTCTGTGGAAACAATAGAAATCAAACATGTCATTTCCAGATTATCAGAAAGAATTCGTAGTCATTCCCAACACATCACAACAATCTTAAACAATTACGAAGTCTATTTGATACAATTAGAAGCTTACAGTTAATCTGATTTCAATAATAAGACCAAGTGCTCCCCGTTTAGTATCTTGTCCTCGGTTCACACAGGCTGCCGCCTGAACAGATGACGGCAATTTGCATTTAGGGGTATGAAACCACAACCGATCGTGATCCTATGGTCGGAGCCAAGCGGAGGGCTTAAACAGAGACTCAGGCGATTATGTGACGATATCGGATGCAGATTTCTCTTACTCAGCTATCTGGTGGAAAACCTTAGGACTAAGGGGGGAGGGGTAAGAGGGAAGGTTTGAAGATGGGAAAGTGGTCCACACTCAGGAAGTTGCTACTACTATACCAGTGGAGTACGTACAGCGTGCACCTTGTGGGTTTTCTAGGATAGAGAAATCGCTCCACAGGCCGTGTAAGATACGTGCTGATTTCAGATGGGGAAGGATATCAACCTTATTAACTGAATAAAGTAGTATTCCTCATAACAGATCGGATAAAGAAAATGATAATACAATATTAAGTAGCTGCAGGTCAGTCTTCCAATGGGCCACAGAACTAGTATTGTATTAAGAACAGGAAAATGGTTGGAACAGGCAGTGAATAGCTACAAAATTTTAAATTCTGGTTGGTTGGACGCCGTGGTGAAGGAGTGTTTATAGCCGCCAATATAACAAGAATATCGAGTACAGCTACTACAGCTATTGATGGTGGAATACTTAGGGTGAAGGTAAGTTTTAAAGGCAATAAAAAATAATGGTTTGATACTTTTGTGGGGCACATTGCTTTGGAGCCATAATAGAATGTTTCAGGGAAATGCTGTTTTGTCGAAAATTGGCGTGGCAAGAGAAAACCTGGAGAAAGCCGCGCGTAAACGTTCTGCTCACACTATAGAACGAGGAAGAGATTTCAGTTTACCAGCTACAGAGTGAGTGATTGTAGTGATTAAGGAGGATGATAGAGACAAGGACTCGTGTGGCAAATTCTTCAGCGCCTTGTCCTAATATTACCTTGAGCAGCTGAACAGTGAGCCAACTTGTGAGAGTGATGCCTTAGGTCTCCTCGTTACAGCAATGCCACAAATGTTTCATTCAGTTAACGTTGAGCAGTGAATCATTTACCCAACAGTACTGAAAACAACCGTGGCATTTACTCCATAGCTTATATCGGCAAAGCTGTTGGTTCTCAATGTCCTGTTCATTATATATGCCAAACTGGACGTAGTTTTAATGTTCTATAAAAAAAGAAATTTTGCGACTGTTTCCGATACAATACATCTGACAGATCAGAAACAGAACAAACAATAACGTAAAATACTGCATAAATTACGGAATGACAATAAGATGGGTCTGTACGAAGAACATGAGATTTGTATACAAAACAAGGAGGTTATTATTAAATGAAAAAAAAATCCAGCTTAATGAATACCAGCAAGCTGTAAACAAAGGTTACGTAGCCCACTTTAATTTTTAATTTTCATGAAATAATGATTGTTAGCAGAATAAGTACATGATGCAATAATATCAACTTTCCATGCCAGAAATCCAATTTATAGAGTTCTGTCACTTTTTTTAAGTTACAGTAACTAATTTCATATTTTTGTAGTAATATGAAAACTAAAGAATTTGTAACGTTGATACATCACATTAGATTTGAAGCAGCTCTTGCTATATTATCATACCCTTTGTGAAAAATAACATCTTTGAACTGTAAAATTTATAAATATTGTGATACTGATGTGTGTAGTGACAAACACTACGGCAGCATACAGCAATTAAATTCGCTCAGATATACTTTAAGTACAGATTTTATATACACTAAATACAGAAAAGTACATACATCCTTTCATTGCTGTATATAACACTGTCTCTTCACCAGTGCAAGATGACGTAACTTCCCTGACAGCGGTGTGTGCCAAAGAGAAAATACATGTGTATGTCACAAGGAAAGTCAGATACATAAAAGTACAGTAATCCATCTGATAATGACGGCATGACCATCGAAACGCGTGGTGGCACTAAAATAAAAATAAAAGTCACTGAAGCAGAATACAAATAACTGTTTCATCATAAGGTCGTTGTAACATAGCGAACTACGTGTGCCAGTAGCAAAATATTTCTGCTTAGTTAGTGCGACATGAAACATATTACAGACTACCTAGAAACCAATATCAAATATTCATTTCTCAAACAGAAAATGTAGAGTATAAAAGGACAAAAACTCAAGAGTATCGTACAATACGCTTAGAAAGCCTAGTTGTCAAACAATAACTGAAGGAAGCTCAAAAGAGTGTAAAACAACTATAAGAGGAGGCCTCTGGAATCTTTGTGTGAAATGTCTTCTACCTGTGTGACACAATATCTTAAGACTTTTTCAAATTACACGTAAGTTTAAGAGCCAAAGCCATCGTTCCAGTCACTCAGCGACCACACGGCTACGGAAGCAGATTGTGAGCTAGAGAAGTCAGAAATACTACATTCCGGTTTCCGAAACTATATCAGTGACGAAAACGGTAGTGCGATTCTTGCTTTCAGTTGACGCACAAATGCCATACTGACCAATAAGTGATCTTAGTTGCAATAAAACTCTTCTAAGTTTGTGAATGCGTCTTATGTAATACATTTATCAACATCCCCTGGCCAATGAAGGCTACATTCCGGTAGGCGACCTGAGAACAGAACATCAGCTAAAATCGCTCAAACGGGGGAGGACAACTGGACCCGCTGGTATGCTTAGAAGATTGTATGCAGGGCTTACGAAAGAACTGTCACCTGTTCTGTCAGATCCTTGCAAGAGCATAGCGATGCTGCTAATTTCAAAAATGTGTAGATCATTCTCGTTTTCGAGAAGGTTTGTCGAAGAGAAGAACACGCCTGTGGACCTGTACCATTAGAGTTACACAGCTGCAGGATTTTGGAATACGTTTTGTGCTCTAGTGTTACGACGTTTCTAAAGATCGAAAATCTCCTCTGTAGGAATCGTCATGAGTTACACAAGCAGCAATCGTATGAAACCGAGCTCGTTCTATTCGTCCAGAGACCCAAAAGGTAGCAGTGACACCAAGGTTTACACTTCGTTCCTTGACTTCCAGAAATTCTGTACTGTTCGACGCTTTCGTCAAATGAACGGAATACAAGTTTATGGAATATCTGACCACCTTCGTGATTGAAATGGAGTGTTAATAGAACAACACACTATGTCCTTCTTAACGGAGAGAAATCCTTAAATGTAAAAGTACCTTCGGGTGTACCCTGAGAGAATGATAGAGAGCCATTACTATTCACTATAGATTTAGCGAATAACGCTGTTCCCGGATGACGGATATGTATATAGACTATGTGCAGCACTAGGAAAGTGTGGTGAAATGCGCTTGGTGCAGGAAACGGAAGATGATTCAGCATAAACAGCTATAACATAATGCACTTAAATATATGTATATATCATTACACGATTGTTAAGCAACCTATGGAAACAAACGCATCCGTTAAATTTCTGTGAGTGCGCGTACGGAACAATTTAAAGATGAACGACTGCATGAAAGCAATCGCAAGTACGACCAGTGCTAGAATGAGATTCACTGGAAGAACTCTCAGGAAATGTGGTCAAGCCATGTCGCAGAAGGCTTAAAAATTCATATTCGACCCGTACTTGAGATGCCTCACTACACTTACCGGATAGGACTGGTAGATGAAACAGAGAAGATCCAAGGAAGAGCTTCACGTTTCATCACAGTTTTCTTAGTAAGAGAGGAAACATCGCGGAAATACTCGTTCAACTTCAGTGTCTGATGCTATAAGAGAGGTGTTGTGTGCATCGCAATGAGGTTTTCTGTCAAAACTCAGATTCGTACGTTTCTAGAAGAGTCATCTGATATTTTGCTGCCTCATATATATACCTCGTGAAAGAAACCATAAAAGCAGTATTAGATAAGTTAGAGATCACATGGAGCCTTACCCACAATTGTTCTTCCCGTGCAACCTTCGCGACTTTAACAGGAAAGACGGAGGCGACATCGACACACAAAGTGGTCTCCGCCACACGACTTAAGATGACATACACAGTACCGATGCAATTTAGTAAGTGCAGGTATGAATTTTAAAAGTTCACGGCAGTGGCAGTGGACGCGCAGGAGGCTACGGAGGTGTGATAAAGGTCTTGTCCGACGATTTACACAAATGGAAGTAGGCTGATATTAGTAAACAAATTCAGTTACCTTTGGTAGCATTCAAAATTCACACGCGTCCGTAATCATTCCTTAGCTTGAGGCATCATAATAAGTACTACGCCGTGTTTCATTTGAAAAGTGGCAAACGTAGTCCGAAATGTCTTTCTGTACGATTTGAGATAAAATTCACTGCCCTAGTGTTGGGGTAACAGTGCGTAACGTCAAATACTAATAAAATAAGGGAGCTAGTACTGAGAAGTTTACTTAATTGTGTTATCAGTGAACATCTCCTGTGAATATAATTCAGATAGTTGAATATGTGTTTTTTATCAGAAATTTTATTTTAGGAAAGAAACTAAAAACCGAGTTAGGAAAATACAACACCTTTTTTGGCTTTGTATTTCTTTAAAATCGCGTTTCCTTTTGCTTTTCTGCGTTCACATAATTCAATGAAATGAGTTCCTGTCGAAATAATTTCATTCCTGGGTAATTGTTTGCAAATTCCTGTCAATGAACAGCGCGCTTGTAGAGAGAGTGAGAGTGAGAGAGAGTGAGAGTGAGAGAGAGAGAGAGAGAGATAGTCTACATATTTTAAATGAAATGTGAAGAGTAAGAAGTAGAACTGAAATAACAGAAGAAAAAATGTCTCTAATACTTTTGTTTCATCGTAGATGGCTGTGAACTGGCACACAAGTGAAACTGGAATTTTCGATAAAACGGTTAATACAACGAAGTCGAGTAAATTAAAAGATAAAAAAGGTGTGACTTAGCTGGCCCAGTGAACTGCGCTCCGGCTGAACAGTTCAACAGTTCACCAATCTCTTGCAGGCATCGGGGTCTGCAGCTACACTCGATGCCAAAGACGGGTCCTACGGGACGGAAAATTTAATGCTGCCGCGCTGAATAAATTATAAACGCGCCACGGAGGGGACAGAAGAGATCCCCTAGCTTGCTCTCTTTCCCTGTATTTTGCAGAAGCTTTATGTCAGTATCGTGTTATGGAATAAAGCAATCAATGAGTACATTGGACACACAAGATATCATTTAAAATTTATGTGTGGCCTCTTGTAAGCGATATAACTGGGTTACAAATATTAATCGTGACAAAAGCATTTTGTTACTAAATAAATTACACCGAATTAAAAACTGGGCGCGTATGACCCCAGTTGTTTTTGCACCCTAAAGCATAACGGAATTAAAAGATACCAAAACTCTGATAAGACGTACCTTCCCGCACATTTCTTTGGGCAGAATTCAACAAATACCACACCCATCCTTGACAAAGATTTCTCGCGGTCGATTTTCAATATGAAAAGTACCGTACCTTTTCTTCTGATATACTTATATAATCATTAGTTTCATTGATCGTAAATTGGCAAACGTCAAACAAAATAAAAGGCATTCTCTTGATATTTTCGTTTTGGGAACCAATTGTGAGACGTCCTTTATATGTTTCATCTTCAAGATCACTACAGGTACATTTGAATTCAGCGAGACTTTCCTGAGCTGTTGAGAGTGACGGAGGACATCTTTCATAAACCCGATCCAATTTCCGTTGTCATAATCCGTCGACAACAAAGAATTTTGACACCCAATGAAATTTCAGTCCATTTGAACTAACAAAACACGACGCTGACCGATAAAGTTTACAACTGTGCTATAAGCGGAACTTTTGCGAACGTAACAACAAAGAATTTTGACACCCAATGAAATTTCAGTCCATTTGAACTAACAAAACACGACGCTGACCGATAAAGTTTACAACTGCGCTATAATTAGGAAAATACAACAACTTTTGCGAACGTAACAAAAATAAAATATCATTGTAATCAGTGCCATACCTGTGTCAAGTGGAGAACTTCTCATCTTGCCACCGTATCGACCGTAGGGCTCCATCGGCAATATTATTCACAAACTTGGTATCGCTAGAACACATTTTCTTTTAATCGTAAATGGATATGATTGATAGAGTCCTACGGAGAAAATAAGTGTGTTTGTACGACTTCGTTAGTCTGAAAACTTTTTACAGAAATAAAACACACAAATATTTCCTTTAATATTTTTCTGCAGATTCTAAATTACATCTTTATCGTCATGACTTTTTCGCATAACTTAAACCTAATACACTTCAAAGATAAAGCACATTTTAGGCGTGAACTATTCTCAGATTGTGTGACTTTCAACGAAATCACGCTTGTGTGCAAAGAGTGCATTTAGTATGACTGCGAAGTCAGACCTAGCACATTTGTCCAAAGAATCTAAGAGCCGCAAAATATTTCCCTCCGTCTTGCAAATATTAAGTGCTATTAGCTCTTATTTGCCTAACCTGTACCTTTCTGTCTTCTCTACGCACCACGTTCATTGTGTTACGTATAAAACTAGACGCGACGTATTCTACAACATTGCCTGAAAATAATTATTAAAAAATAGTAATCACTTTTAAAACAGAAACTTCTTTTATCACACACACTCTAGTCCGGAAATGGCTTCTTCACACAACTTACAACTGTTTATACATAGAATATATTACCAACAAAAAACTTTATGATGTGAGGTTAGAAGGAAACAGACGTAAGTTAATTTACACACATATACACAACAACAGGTACTAGTCTTAATCGTAAATGAACTACATATTTACAGAGCAACAGGATATGTATATTGACAGTACATTATCTCTTTCTGCTTCTTGTCTGATTCTAACCAACAGCACAAACATGATAAAAAGCACTACACTGAGTAATCAGAGACCCCTTGTCTAAAACAGCTATACCATCACGGAAACCGTCGCAGAACTTCGCAACATATCGTATATTACACGATATGAAAACAGTGATTCTACTTTGTTCACATCGCGAGGAATTAAGTGCTATATTCTAAGTAACTTTAGTTTCCGAATGAGAGAATAATGACGCAGGAATCAGAATACTCCGACAATAAAGCGTCAACCATCATCTTGTCAGTTTGTAATGAGGCAGCATAGTGCACGTCTTTTCGATTTATGTTAGTATAGAACTTCATGAAACCATACGTTTAATTAAAGTTAACCATACACTGTACGACGCTGAATTTGAAGAATCTGCCCAACATATTATTACAAATATTTTCTGTGATATTTTTGAGCAAATTATACATGCAACAAGTTGGATAGAAGTCAAAGCATAGGTAATGTTTGAAAGCGTATTAATTTTATTAAGTGAAAAACGAAGTCAGAGCAGCTGATGAATTATATGGCACTATCGCTCCGGTGCAGTAACCAGTTGTTGAAGTGGAGAAATTGATATTTTGTTGTCTGCTAATATAATTTAATGGCGTTGCGTTAGTTAATCTGGACGCAGGAGAGCGAATGAAAAGTGTAATTTCGTTCGAGATGGACGGCGGAACTGTGCACGACATACGCCTTCCAAAAGAGGTAAGATACCCCACATTAAACTAACTTTCATGATAAATGTAACAGCCACAAATGCTTCCACTCGTAACAGCTCTTCGAGACTTATGTTCAGTCTTGCTAAATTTTGTTATCTTCTAAAACATCAACCCGATTCAATAAACGAATTCCAGATTTAATTTTCTCCAGTACGTTGCTAGAATTGTTTTACTTGTAACTGCCGGCAATAACTATATTTGGTTGTAGTATTCTACAAGCATTGCCTAATAAATTATTTAATACTAGTGTTCAACAACTACTCATTATGGTTTAGGGTCTGTTTGCTAAGAGTTTTTGTCTGTTGGTGATTTAAGCAGGTTATAGGCAACCTGCAACTTTTTGAATTTGATATTACCGATTACTCTGTTTAGTTTTCAATCCACCGCAGATTCATCAGCAGATGGACATGTACAGGAAGAGTATCTAGACCATTTGCAGCTAGATGCTAGCGTTATGGAGATGGTTCTGCCTCCAGGTATCCATAGCAAATTAATTCCGGTAACCTACATTACAGCAAGGTTCCACAAATACACATCCATCCCCTCACTCACACACCGTACTTCATAGATGCTCTTGGCTTCAAAGTAGACAACATCAAAGTCAGATTTCGTCGTCCTCGATGGATATAATGAAGTTTCTTTGTCTGAAGATAAAAAGGCGATTATTGTTTAATGTTCCGTCGACAAAGACGTCATTAGAGACAGAGCAACTGCTCACAGTCGGGAACTGACGTGCCGCTTCAGAGGAACCATGCCGGCACTTACTTTAAACGATTTAAGGAAATAAAAAAACCTAAGTCTTGATATCTGGACGGAGACTTGAGTCGATGTCCTCCCGGATACAAATCCATGTATTGTCACTAGGCCACCTCGCATAGTATCAATGTTTCTGCCACGTTTAGCATGATACCTCTTGAACAAAATTGTTTTCCTACATTAACTTCCTTTTTATTTGACATAAACAGTTTCTTTCGTTAAATCTGTGATGAGTTAAATTATAACAAAAACTTGTGACACATAATCACAGCGTATCATAATACAGGCAGCAATGTGCAAAAACCGTATGTAATGACCCCCTTAGTTATTTTCAATTAAAAAAAAAACCGTTTCACTCAGGAGTATGACTTCTTTAAATAATCTTATAGCAGATGTGGATCCAAGTACAAAAAAGTCTATTAGCATGAGATTGTGTGTCTACTACGCACATATGTTGGTCACTTTATTCCTGATTTTCTCTGTATCATGTTAATGACTTACACTGCTGATGCGAGCTGCATTTTAACCAGCGTCACAGTCATCGTAATCATAGCACGATATCGGTACCTCATTAAGCTTTCCTTAACTAGTAAACTGTGTGATGATATTAAGGCAACTTGTCTTTACTCTGTAATGTCTGAATTATCAAAGATTCGTAATTATGGATTTTGTTATTATCTGTGGCAAAGAATTAAATGAGCAAGCACATTTGTGCTTTTTCCTAATTTAAAATTCTATATCAGAGTGCTGCCTATACAAGAGTCTTAGTTGGTAGGCTGCAATGTGTAAATTTGTGACGGTTTTTTCACGTTTACAAGCCAGCTAATTGATAATTTTTCTGCTGCTGCTTTGCTGATCAACAATGTAATGAAAGGCAAAATATGATAGACAACATGCGACTGGTATATGCAGGTTTTACATACAAAAGGAAGCGCTAAGTAGTTGTTACTAAACTGTGGAAACCGTTCCTCGAAAAGCAGGTGATGGACAACTTGGAAGCGCGGGAAACACCATTTTTTCCCACTAGTGAGATCTTATTGCGGAACGCCTACGTTTGTTTGAGAGGACTCATTACCAGCCTGGTTTATTTAGCAGGAAAAAAAATTCCTTCGCTACATGTGCACCTCCGCGAGGAACATAAAGGGAGAGCTAACTGTCATGCAGGTAAACGACCACCCTTAAGCCACAGCGAAGACTCCTTGAGGGTGTAAGTTTGTTTGCGACACTCTGCGAGCGGGGTCCGTTCAAACTGTTTAAATGGCTCTGAGCACTATGGGACTTAACATCTGAGGTCATCAGTCCCCTAGAACTTAGAGCTACTTAAACCTAACTAACCTAAGGACATCACACACATCCATACTCGAGGCGACCTTAGCTGCAGCGCTGTCCCGGACTGAAGCGCCTAGAACCGCTAGGCCACCGAGGCCGGGGAGCGGGGTCCGTCCACAATTTACTGACAGCAAATTAAATGTTTTAGGAATGAGCCGTAAGCTGGGATCCTGGAGCGTAGAACGAAGAGGAGAAAACTGCCCAGTAGAAATCGTCTATAGACTAACTCGAACTTATTGACGCTCACTTATACGATGTGACGATAAAATTTGAGCACTCTGGAAGTCCAAGAGTGAGAGTAGACGAGCTGGATCAAAACCGGCCAGAGTGTGGAGAGACCTTTTGGTAGAATGGTGAGATTCACACCAAGGGAGGCGTGAGACTATGTGATGGTTATTTCAAGAGTCTTCGTGTTGGCATTTCATCTCCACACTTGGTAGCCAGGACTCGGCCTGCATTTGTTCTTGATTATAATCCCGCCCTGTGGTTACTTCAGTCTACTACGTGTTCGAATTTTCTTTCTAGTTTTGCCTGGTTTTATTCCAGCCCGATGCTAATCCTCAGGAGCATGCTTAGTTGATGCCTGTCTTCCATCTCTCATCCGACACTGTTTTTGCGGTCCGAGTCCAATACTGATTCAGTTTTTGACTCTGCTACCAATTAGTCATTTTGCGACCACTGTCATCCGGTTCAAATCAGATTCCTTGGATGCCACCTCTGTAATTAGGCCGCGTATTCTTCATTATAGTCGGTGGGCCGATTGCTTGTAACACGACTGCCTGAATGGTGAACTCTTCGTCCGTTTAGTCCTCACCAGTGAACCTCAGTTCTGATCCTCTCGGCCTGCGCTAAGGGAACAGGTTGTTATAGTGCAGAGATGAAGGACAGGACAACAGCGCAATATAGGTGCAGCCGAAGTTCGACGCCCGATGACAGCCAACTCTGCTCTCCTGACGACCGATTCAGTACTTTGCTGGGATCCAACAGATAAACCAGATCCTCAGAGGATCACATTTATGACATGTCTGCTTAGTCCAAGCTTCCTGAGACTCAGTAGTTAATGATGTTTCTTCGTATTTTGCTGATTTAAGACGTTTTTTGATATTAATGTCTGTGTTCATCTCTCAGTCCTTTCCATGTTTTCCACACAATCGATGGCGAGTGACATTTGGTTTGATTAATGGTGGTCATGCCTGCTAGTAATCAAACAAAACATCAATAAATTTTTCCTTGTATCCTCTTAAAAAAATCATATTCACCACACTTTAGCCGGCCGGGGTGGCCGAGTGGTTCTAGGCGCTACAGTCTGGAATCGCGCGACCGCTACGGTCGCAGGTTCGAATCCTGCCTAGGGCATGGGTGTGTGTGATGTCCTTAGGTTAGTTAGGTTTAAGTAGTTCTAAGTCTAGGGGACTGATGAACTCAGAAGTTAAGCCCATAGTGCTCAGATCCATTTTTGAACCACATTTTAGCGTCGTGGGATCAATATTACACGAGTTACCACAGCATCGACGGCACTAAGTTTTATTATAATGGGCCAAGGACAATGCTGGCGAAATAAGAACGAGTTGTTTATATAAGAATCTTAAACTGCGCTTGCCGATACCTACACGTGAAGAGAAGTGTTATAGAAATCGTGAAACAAATCAGAGCCAGACATTGACGTAATACTATGATGCACAAGTGAGTATTGCGAAACTTAGCCGTGAGTGACCGATGTTGTACGCTGTGGTGGATATTATCGCAGCCTTCTGTTTGACTAAGGGCCCAAGACAATACAGATACGGTGTTGATGTCACTCCCTTTATATTACATAGACTCGACCACTGAATGTTGAAATATGCTACTATTAGTTATATTAATCTTCTTATTAATCGTTTCTATATCCTGACACTACTGTATGCCATCATTAACATACAATGTTGTACAGATATCACTCAGAACTTCGAAATCCTAATCTGATTCTTTCCAGGAATATAGTTAAATTTGTACCATATAATAAGTAAGGAGAAGATATCGAAGGTCTGCTGAAATCTCCTTATCGAAGAATAAATTCTGCGAAAGATTACAATAATACGACCAGTTTCACTGTTGCCTTTCTATTTGCCGCTGAAGTGACTCACTCACTTTTACGGCTTTTTGGAAGGAGCGGGATTATTTTTTTAAGGAAATTGAAAGCATTGGAAAACAGAAGTCTTAAGAACCGCAAAGAATTGGTCATCGTTTCTGCTAGCACTTGACTTACATTCAATGTAAAGTTTTCTTATTTTTATCTCTCTTATCTCTTCTACATACAACATAGTCTGCTATTTTTCGAAAGCTAACTTCCGAGTCTGTTCTGCGTTTGCACATGTTCAAACATGCCTCTTCTTTCATGCTCTGAAATAAATCATATTATTGACACAATATGAAGCTCCTGAGACAATGCTTTGAACAGCAGTACTGTTATCCTGAATCTATCCTACACCCACGAATAATGTATTGCAAATCTGTACTATTTCCGATTTTAACTAATAAAAAGTTCACAGTACTCTTTTATAAATGCATATCTCAAGATCTGCCAGTATGCTCGTTGACGTTCTTGCTACTTCATTATTTACATTTAACATTTCACACTAGGTATCTGGCACTGTTTAACATTTGATTTAAATTAAAAAGATGAGCATTCAAATTCGTATTTGTCATAATAATGATAATAATAATAATAATAATAATTCCATAGAAGCGATGGAAAAAAACAGATGCCTATAAATATCTAGGATACAGACAAAAAATAGGAATAGATAATACAAATATTAAAGAAGAACTAAAAGAGAAATATAGACAAAGACTAACAAAAATACTGAAAACAGAATTGACAGCAAGAATCAAGACAAAAGCTATAAATACTTATGCTATACCAATATTGACCTACTCATTTGGAGTAGTGAAATGGAGTAACACAGACCTAGAAGCACTCAATACACTTACACGATCACAATGCCACAAATATAGAATACATCACATACATTCAGCAACAGAAAGATTCACATTAAGCAGAAAGGAAGGAGGAAGGGGATTCATCGACATAAAAAACCTACATTATGGACAGGTAGACAAATTAAGAAAATTCTTTCTAGAACGAGGAGAAACTAACAAAATACACAAAGCAATCACTCATATAAATACATCGGCTACACCACTGCAATTTCATAACCACTTCTACAACCCTTTAGATCACATAACATCAACACATACGAAGAAAGTAAATTGGAAAAAGAAAACACTACATGGCAAGCACCCATATCATCTAACACAGCCACACATCTATCAAGACGCATCCAACACATGGCTAAGAAAAGACAATATATACAGTGAGACGGAAGGATTAATGATTGCAATACAGGATCAAACAATAAACACCAGATATTACAGCAAGCATATTATTAAAGATCCCAATACCACAACAGATAAATGCAGACTTTGCAAACAACAAATAGAAACAGTAGATCACATCACAAGTGGATGTACAATACTAGCAAATACAGAATACCCCAGAAGACATGACAATGTAGCAAAAATAATACATCAACAACTTGCCATAAAACATAAACTAATAAAACAACACGTTCCCACATACAAGTATGCACCACAAAATGTACTGGAGAATGATGAATACAAATTATACTGGAACAAAACCATTATAACAGATAAAACAACACCACATAACAAACCTGACATCATACTCACCAATAAAAAGAAGAAATTAACACAACTAATCGAAATATCCATACCCAATACAACAAATATACAGAAGAAAACAGGAGAAAAAATTGAAAAATACACCCAACTGGCTGAGGAAGTCAAGGACATGTGGCATCAGGATAAAGTTGACGTTATACCGATTATACTATCAACTACAGGAGTCATTCACACAATATCCACCAGTACATCAATGCAATACAGCTACATCCAAACTTATATATACAACTACAGAGATCCGTAATTATTGATACGTGTTCAATAACCCGAAAGTTCCTAAATACAATGTAACATATACCATACAGTTAAAAGGAAGTCACGCTTGATGAAGGTCCGCGTCACTTTCCATTTTTAACCAGACCTAAGGTCTGAGAAAAATAGAAATAATAATAATAATAATAATAATAATAATAAGTTTTCAGGGCCTACAACATCTGTATGGCCTACTACTACGCTTACTTTCATAGCTTTAAATGGATGCTAATGACATGATCGTCATTACATTCATGAATTTTAGGCTACTTGAACATAAAACAAAAATTTTTACTGGAGTTCTTTATAGTTTGAATGTTTAATTTTGTTATTTCTGCGTATTTCAATAACAGAGGGAAGCTCAGTGAAGGAACACACAGTTTGTGTCGCCATGAAAAGTTGAGAGTTGCTTTTTAAATTCTTGTACTTGGAGAAACAAGAGCTAGAAGGATACTAATAACTGTAAATATAAAAAGGTGAAAATTGCCAGTGATGAGTTATAGTGAGAACAATGGGATAGATTACGTGTACCAGTCCAAAGAATTCCTCGTATTATCCGAATCCCTGAAAGCTTAATAATCTTTTCAGCACTCCCAAGAACATGCAAGATTGTATTTTCTTCCTGAAAAGCAAGGAGGAGAAACCTTCGTTCTGCTGGGTATCCAAATACTTTGTCTGATCAGAAGTATCAGGACAACTCTATGTAGTGTGGAACTGACCACTAGAAGTCACGAGAGGCGGACCCGCCAAGATAAAGGGAGATGGAAAGTACTATGTTGTCTGTGGAAAATCAGTAACAGCAGAATGGGTGCCTGTGGAGATTTCAGTGACTTCTAACATAGACCAGTTATTGGATGTCACCTGAGTAACAAATCCATGAGAGACTTGTCAACTCTTTCTAAAGCTACCAAAGTAACTGTTGGTGATATTATGAAGTGAAAACGTGAGCGAATGACCACAGTTTAAAGAAGAGCAGGGAGACATCATGGGTCCCAGCGGAGTTTCGAGTCCTCCCTCCGGCATGGGTGTATGTGTTCGTCCTTAGGATAATTTAGGTTAAGTATTGTGTTAGCTTAGGGACTGACGGCCTTAGCAGTTAAGTCCCATAATATTTCACACACATTTGAACATTTTTTGGAGACATCATGTGTTGATGGACAGGAAGCGTCGACCATTGTGGAGAATCTCTGTTGGTCCATCATGGCCATGGGACATCGGCTGGTTAAGTAATTGTCAATGTCAACAACATTCACCAACAGCCGTGTACTTTGAGATATTATTTTATTTTATTGTGAAGGCTACCAGTTTCGTCATAGCGATTGAACTCAGGATATCCATTGATTTATGGCGCTATACGACAAGTTCGTTTATTTGGATAGATGCATATGGGACCTAAAGATGGCATAATGAAACGCCGAAACTCGTAGCCTTCAGAATAAAATAAAATAATAGCTTCAATTACACGGCTGTTTGTGAATTTTATTGGCATTGACAGTTGTGGAGGATGCTTGTACAAAACGCATGAAATCACAGGAAGGAGTCAATCGTGAGGTCCAAAATGCTACCAACAGTCCAGATAGCACTGTGGTAGTGCGTATGTAGTTGTAAAGCGTGGGGTAAGGTGACTGAGCAACTCCTCATAAAACACTCATTTCTGTGGCCAATGCTAAGCGACGCTTGAAGTGGTGTGAGGACTGACGCCACTGGACAATGCATGAATAGGAACGAGTGATTTAATGTATGCCAACAGAGAAGTACAGTGGATGTAGTGTTGCGGTGTGGGGCGTGTCTTTCGTAGTTTCTCGGTTATGCTGTAGTCCCGTTATTGTAGTGAAGAAAACGGTAAAAGTGAAATGACAAGAACACAGTTGACAGCATTGTGTACTGTGTACATCAAAGAAGCCGTTCACAGACTGTGATTGTGTGAGCGTCATAAAGCAGCATTTGTGCGGCATGATTTATGGACAGTAATATTCTTGAAAAGGACTGGCCTGCCTACAGTCCCGACTTGAACCCAATAGAAATCGACTAGGATGAGCTAGGAAGTCGAACTGACTTCAGAGCCTAGCGCGTAATATCACTAGGTTCTCTGGTCTTGGCACTTGAAGATGAATGGGCCGCCATTCCTCCACAGACATTCAGACACCTCGCTGGAGTCCGTCCCCGATTGCTGAGTTGTCAGCGCGACAAAATGTCAGTCCTAAGGATGCGGGTTCGATTTCCTGCTTAGTCGGAGATTTTCTCCGCTCAGGGACTGGATGTTGTGTTATCCTATTCATCATCATTTCATCCCCATCGACGTGCAAGTCGCCGAAGTGGCGTCAAATCGAAAGACTTGCACCAGGTGAATGGTCTATCCGATTGGAGGCTCTAGTCACACAACATTTACATTTTCCTCGCCGGAAGTGTTCCCAGAAGATTTCAGGGCGTCATAAAGGCGATGGCTGGACACACCACATATTAATCTCCACTAGCAGGAATCCGAATACTTTTGATCAGATACAGTATTTGAGTTCGTCTGAGTAGCTGATTTAGCCCTGATATGTCAAACAAAATAACAGTAATGAAGTTTCGAATACTTGTCTGACGGGAGATTGAGAGATGGATTAGCTGAGTAAGTGGTCTTCAATGCAAACGTATTAACGGGAGTGTTAATTGTGCCTATTTGTTGTGTGATTCTCTGCAGATCCCTGACATTTAGCAAACACCTAAATCGAGAAATAATATATTAAGTGATTCTCGACAGCTTACTGACATTTAGGAAACACCTAAATCGAGAAATAACATATTAAGTAAACTGGCTGGTGGTAGCTGGGTTTATTAATGCAAGCACCTTAAGAACTACAGCACAAACAGTTGTGTATCTTGTCGCTGAATGCTGTTCTTCTGTTTGGAATAGAAGTAGCCATGTCAACAAAATAGACATCCCTCTAAATGATGCGATGAGGATTGTGGCGGAACACTCAAATCCACATGAACACAACGGCTGTCGGCGTTCGCCAATATTGCACCCTCCAAATCTCAACGAGAACCTGCAGTAACACATGAAAGGATGAAAATCAGAAGAGTCAGAAACTTACCGATTCATGAAACATTTGACAACTTACCAAGCACCCAATTAAAATCTGGAGAACCAAACTCTGTTAACACTGACCAATTCGCTCCAGCAAGCTATAATCTAAGCAATGAATGGAGAAATCTATGGGCGTCCGCCCTTGATCATAAAAAGTTAGGTAATATAGATCTGACCATCCAACTCCCAGGTGCTAATCATGCAAGAGAAATACGATGTGCCCTCAACCGTATCAGAAACGTTCACACCGTGACCAAAGCAACACTACACTAGGGGAATTACCAGCGATAACCAGTGCGACTGCAGACAATCGGGAGAAGCACTGGAACACATTTTGCACGACTGCCCAAAAAGAAAATTGATGGATACCTGGAAATACTCCATAGAGGCACCACCTGCAGCAGTTAACTGTCTGAGGTCTTTGGATCTCCAACTACGATGGAAAATAGATATGTCAATTTCTTTTAGCTATTGATGGTTCTCCGAATTTAATTTCTACCCATACATACATGTACAGGGTGTGACGGATATAAGTGAAGATATTCCTATTGGTAACTAAGAACGGCTTCTGAACAACATTACATCAGTATTTACGTCACTTGCCGACTGATAATTATTACTATTATAAGTTATATGTTTTTTTAGGTTGGGTAGTACGCCCACAAACGCATTACCCAAATAAGCCATTAGCGCTTATTTTCGCCTTGGCTGCAGGCCAGGTGTTGAAGTGTGTACGTGTGAAAGGAAAAGGATTAGTGTATACTGACAGGAGTAGTCAGCTTACGAGGAGAACACAGCAACTGCCATAACTCGATTTTCAGAAACTTCGTTCAGTGGAAGAGGGATCACATTATACTAACATGTGTCTGTTACCCGTAGATACTCTATCGTTTATGAGAAAACGACAGTCAGAGTTTTCGAGGTACTTGATTTGCCTGTTTAGTGAGGAAATACTTCAACCTAAAGGGTGGCACAGTGGCTACCGTCGCTGCTTCACACTTCTGAGCCCCATGTTCGAAACTCGATTTTTTTTTTCATTTACCTACTCATGTCCTTAGAAGATTACAGCACTAATATTTTCCTATGTATACTAAAACAGTGTTGTCCTTATTCGTCTACTAGTTGTTTGTGTGGTGAATGAATTAAGAAAGTGCAATAAGTGAATAGAAAAATTATTTGGAATCGTTATCGGTGAAATTCTTGTAGTGCATCTTTAGTCATAATCAACTGCAAGCGCCAGTTTTCCGAAAAGTGGTCCTCTATGCGTGAAATCTGCAGCAATTTCAGCGACGATTCTTTCCAGAATGAGACTGATACGCAGAAAGGTCGCTGTTCCAAACCTGCTTCCGCGCGATGGTTATGGTGGTTTTTACGTTTGGTATCATCTAAGGAAATGCAGAAAATCTTGTTGATGAATAAACATGAAAACAAAATAAAAGAATTAAGAAGCGTTATGAGAATGAAATATAAGAATATTTGAATTTAAAAAGAGTGTAACCCCTGAAAATACGATACATACGTATACTATATAAAAATATAAGACACATATTGTCAAACACAGTAATTTTACTATTAATATAACATGCTTGTATCTCCTAACTCCATAACAAACGTTCATATAGCAATCTTCTACGGACATGAATACATAATTTAAGAAAGAAAAGATTAAATAAATGAAAACAGTAATCAGGTTCGAATACGGGACGCAAAACTGAGAGATCGCTACTATGCCACCAGTTCGGCTGAGTCTATCACACACTAAAAGGTATCTAATGTACGTCGAAAACTTTGACCGTCGTTTTCTCAGAAATAATGAAGGATGTACGGATTAGCTGAGACATGTGTTCCCTTATTTTGTCTTCTCTTCCACTGAGCGAAGTTAATGGGAAATTGGGATATGACACTTGTGTTTCCCTCGTCAGTGGTGCAGTTATGACCATCGCGAAAACATCATGTAGCACATTATGTGTTTGTGGGAAGACTTCGACACAGAGAAAGAAACAACTGAATAATGATGTGTGTACATATTGAGGTACAACATATAAAAATATCTGCGCTTATACGAGTTTTACCCTGTATACAGATGTATCTATTTATACTGGTTCATATCATTTTATCTTGTACAAATTAGTTGTATGTAAGTCATACGCTAAATAAATAAATAGATTGTGCCTGTGCCTCATGTGGAGATCGTCAGTGAGTTGGGTGGAACTTAGAGATGTGGGAGTTATATTGAGTGGCGGATCGTTTGGTGGAACAGCCGCCGCCTTCCGAAAACAGTGGCCCTGGGCGGGGGGGCAGGCAGGGCGCGATTGCCGGGGCGAGCAGAGGCGATCCATCAGCGGCGCGGTGACAGCCGGCCCGGCGCTCTGGGGGCTGCAGATGTAAGGGGGCGGCCGGCCGGAGCGAGGCGCCTGTGCCTCAGCGCGGCACTGTAGCCGCAGGACACGGGATAGAAAAATACCAACCCACATGAGGACGTGTGCTAGTCGACCAGAGTCAGGAGTTGCAGTCAGTGGCATGCGTCCGCTACAACGAACAGTTTACCACTTGATGTGTGGTTGCAACCCTCATCTTATGTTTGTAAGACGTGCTAAAATATCTGTTTGTGTCAGACTGACTGTAAACGAGAGTCTGCTGTTTGGAATCGTGCAGTTCTATCACACCTCGTATATAGTGTCTCTATGTAAGATCCTACCTGGAATCTTCTAAAAGGTGTCTCAAACCTTCTGTGTCAAACTGAAGCAGCTGATAGTGGGTCTACACCCACTTATACTGAAATATGAAACAAATGGTTGGAAAAGCATATTTATTGTGTTATGGACGCACACACCATACACCGCACAGCAACGAATTGGCTCATAGTAGTTGTTTAACACGAGCGACTGCCAGCCTCAAGGCGTGTATAACAATTTGCATGTAGTTCGACCGCACTCTAGCAAAGATCCTGGGTTTCTTTTGTGTACTGTAACAGGTAGCTGGTGATAAACTGTCTACACTCCTGACTGCCAAACACGAATACTGTACGCAACTTATCTCACAGCATGTATCTCATGTGACCACAACATTCATCCCACCAGGGAATTAAACTGTCTTGCACACACACCACTATCCCTGGTGTTAGTTGGTCATTCTACCAGACAGCTTATTATGTGTCCATGGTGAGGTGTGTTATTGTGTACAGTGTCTGACATGTATCCAAATATGGAACATTACTCATCAGGAGAGTTGCCAAACATGCATTTAATGCATGGTGAAGCAGAATGTAGTGCCAGTAAAGCAGCATGAATATGCAGACAACGCTTTCCCAACAGGTATCATCCTAAATGGGAGAAGTTCATCTGTGTGAATACCAAATTATGAGAGATGGGGTCCTCTGCACCACAGAGAGCCGACGAAGGTTCCCACCAAAGACATGTCCAAACACTAGAAATAGATAGTGTTGGATCCTGTGGCCGACCAAGCACTTGTCAACTTACCTGTAAAACGTACACTTTGAAGCATGCAGTGTGAGGAGTAATAGTGGAAAATGTATTGCACCCCTACCATAAAGAACTAGAGTAAGAACCGAGCCACATATTCACTTCTGTCAATGGATTATTCACCACAGTGCAGTAATGCCGAACCATGTACAGTTTTTTTTTTATATTTTTGTTCACAGATGAGGCCTTATTCACCTGTGATGCTGTTTTCTACAGCCACAGGAGCCATGCCTGGAGAGAGGACAATCGCCATGTCACCCACATCAGTGACCATCGGCAACGATTCTTTGTCAACCTATGGGCAGGCGTTGTCTAAGGTCACGTAACAGGACTTTATACGTTGCCTCCCTTTTTGACTGGTCCACGTTACTTGATGTTCCTGCGAGATCTGCTGCCACAATTCCTGGAGCCTGTACCAATTGTCTGCGAAAAGATGTGATTTCAACATGACGGTGAACCAGACTACTTCGATGTTAATGTACGTAAGCACGTGAACAGTGTGTATACGCATCGTTGGATTGGAAGGGCTGGTTCTATTCTTGGCCAGTGCGATCGCACGATCTCACACCTCAGTACGTTTTCCTGTGGGGTTGTATTAAGATGTGGATGAAAACCTAGTTGCTAGGGTGCAAGCTGTCTTCTGGTACAACACACACTAGGGATCTGTGAGGGAGTGTGTCAGAATTTCGTGATCACTTCATTGAGACTGGCAGTCATCACTTTCAACAATTAGTTGGAGCTACGTTGTGTTATGCAGTGTACGCTTTGAAATCCACAATAAAATAAATATGCACTTATGACCATTAGTTCCCTACCTGAATATAATCGGTTAAGGACTCACTATCACTAATTTCACTTTGACCCGAAAGGTATGAGATTTCTTGTATAGATATTCATCCCTTCGTCGCAGTAGATACCACAGATCGCTGGCTCGTGCCGCTGATGACGCTGCAAGTTTTGGAAAGTTGTACCAAGAGGAATCTGTGAAGGAGTTAAATATTCTTTGATAAATAACGTCATAAAGTAACTTTTAATGTGCTACTCGCTTTTTGCCGGATACTAATCCAAGAATACACCCGACTTCGCTGTACACATATGTTTCACAAGACACAATAGTCTAATACTTGGGGCAAACACAAATTACAAATCAATAATCACTAATACACAACCGTGACCGGTTGTTCCGACATTACAGCGAATCAAGTGCGTTTTATTGCAGTGTATTTTAGTATTTTACTGTTGTTTAGTAACTTTGCTAACAATTGTGACGACAGCGTTCGTAACACGTCCATTTGAGTTGGACACCCTCGCTTGACTGCCCTCTGCGCAACTGAGCTCTTGAAGCTTCCCGACGCCAAAAATCTCTCAACGAATCTGGTGCCAGGATTCGTTTCATTTCCTTATACGGCATGGGTCCTCTCAGCAAATGAGAGAGAAACACGCACTTCCACGTCATCTATTTGCTACGTGTCCAGTACCACGTCACTGAAAATTATATCAGCGGCTCGTGCTCTGCCCAAAGTTCGGTACTATTATTCAAGCTCATGAAATCTAATGGATTAAATATGGGAAACTGTTTATGAAATCCCGAACATATGTATTAAATAGTTCACCTACAATCTGCATTGTCAGACACAGCGTTCACTTCAAAACCGCGTCACTTGGTGATTATAAAGATACCTACAGGCATCGTATGGCTTTCTGTATCCTCAACGACAGAAGCGTGTTCATCAAGGAATGGAACGACTGACAATATACCTCTCTTCCGGTCTTCATACTACACTAATCTTCGCTGGCGTTGATTCGTGAATTAAACGAGTCATCCAAAATCCAATTGTGAGCATAATCCATAGTTGTGGATGGACATGGCGCTGCTAGACAGAAGAAAAAAACTCAGTCGTCAAACCGCAGTGTCTTGATTTGCTGAAGAAAAATTCGGTGGATTCAGTATCAGAAGGCTCAGGAATTGGAGCCCAGGACCGCACGGAGAAGTAGCTTGGAGTGAACTGACAATGCAGAGGATTGCTTCGAGGAGAAGGTAGTGTGGGTGGAGACTCCTGACTCTATGTCAGGTGTAGCCATCCTCACATAATCGCCTTACAATTCAATAAAAAAGTATAACAATGTGAATGTCTCCAAATATTACAGACTGCGTCTGTGTTGCACGGCTAAGGGCTGCAGCTCAGTGTGAGAGGTAGGTACATCTCTAAACTTTCTCACGCCTCTTGTGCGTGTAAGTGTGATCTCATTAACACAGTAATTTGATGTAAAACACTGAGCAATAAATTTTACAGAACTACTATATACCGTAGGCAATCAATTGTATTGACATAGGTTTAGGTTACATCATATTTACTAGCTGTAATATATAACTTACTAACATATTGCCATTAGACACATACAGGGTTATTACAAATGATTGAAGCGATTTCACAGATCTACAATAACTTTATTATTTGAGATATTTTAGCAATGCTTTGCACACACATACAAAAACTCAAAAAGTTTTTTTAGGCATTCACAAATGTTCGATATATGCCCCTTTAGTGATTCGGCAGACATCAAGCCGATAATCAAGTTCCTCCCACACTCGGCGTAGCATGTCCCCATCAATGAGTTCGAAAGCATCGTTGATGCGAGCTCGCAGTTCTGGCACGTTTCTTGGTAGAGGAGGTTTAAACACTGAATCTTTCACATAACCCCACAGAAAGAAATCGCATGGGGTTAAGTCGGGAGAGCGTGGAGGCCATGACATGAATTGCTGATCATGATCTCCAAGACTACCGATCCATCGGTTTTCGAATCTCCTGTTTAAGAAATGCCAAACATCATGATGGAAGTGCGGTGGAGCACCATCCTGTTGAAAGATGAAGTCGGCGCTGTCAGTCTCCAGTTTTGGCATGAGCCAATTTTCTAGCATGTCCAGGTACACGTGTCCTGTAACTTTTTTTCGCAGAAGAAAAAGGGGCCGTAAACTTTAAACTGTGAGATTGCACAAAACACGTTAACTTTTGGTGAATTGCGAATTTGCTGCACGAATGCGTGAGGATTCTCTACCGCCCAGATTCGCACATTGTGTCTGTTCACTTCACCATTAAGAAAAAATGTTGCTTCATCACTGAAAACAAGTTTCGCACTGAACGCATCCTCTTCCATGAGCTGTTGCAACCGCGCCGAAAATTCAAAGAGTTTGACTTTGTCATCGGGTGTCAGCGCGTGTAGCAATTGTAAACGGTAAGGCTTCTGCTTTAGCCTTTTCCGTAAGTCTTTCCAAACCGTCGGCTGTGGTACGTTTAGCTCCCTGCTTGCTTTATTCGTCGACTTCCGCGGGCTACGCGTGAAACTTGCGCGCACGCGTTCAACCGTTTCTTCGCTCACTGCAGGCCGACCCGTTGATTTCCCCTTACAGAGGCATCCAGAAGCTTTACACTGCGCATACCATCGCCGAATGGAGTCAGCAGTTGGTGGATCTTTGTTGAACTTCGTCCTGAAGTGTCGTTGCACTGTTATGACTGACTGATGCGAGTGCATTTCAAGCACTACATACGCTTTCTCGGCTCCTGTCGCCATTTTGTCTCACTGCGCTCTCGAGCGCTCTGGCGGCAGAAACCTGAAGTGCGGCTTCAGCCGAACAAAACTTTATGAGTTTTTCTACGTATCTGTAGTGTGTCGTGACCATATGTCAATGAATGGAGCTACAGTGAATTTATGAAATCGCTTCAATCATTTGTAATAGCCCTGTAGTTCTCAACTAACACACCAGCGCATTAAAATATCATAGCTGCTTAGAATCCTCATCACGTGAGCATAATACATGTACAGCAATTAAAATTGTAGTAATACTACATACACAGGAGGTCAAAAGACAAGCCGGCCGAAGTGGCCGTGCGGTTAAAGGCGCTGCAGTCTGGAACCGCAAGACCGCTACGGTCGCAGGTTCGAATCCTGCCTCGGGCATGGATGTTTGTGATGTCCTTAGGTTAGTTAGGTTTAACTAGTTCTAAGTTCTAGGGGACTAATGACCTCAGCAGTTGAGTCCCATAGTGCTCAGAGCCATTTCAAAAGACAATGCCACCGAGTAAATAAATAAAACAGGTACAAGAAAGTTCATAATTTTTCCTCTGGTCTTGGGGTATGCAGCGTCGAATACGATTGGTCACTGTTAACATGTGGTAAAATCATTAGGTTCTATCGGCAGGCTCTAGCACTTATCCAGCATTTCTATTCATGAAAGTTTCACAGGTTTATGACCCACGTGTTACCAAACGCATCGGATCCGTTTATCTTGAGGCTTTCTGTTTCCTCGTTAAAACTACTACCAACTTTGTGACTTTCTATCTCTAACTTCCTTGAACAAATGACCTCTTTTCCACAGCGAGCACAATGGAAAAATTACATAGCGCATGCTTCCCAGGCCGTGTTCTCCACCTGCCCCAATCTGTTATACTGTTTAAGCTCAATGGACCTGGTGTTAATGGATCATATAGTTGCTCCAACACAAACTTTTCACATGTGCACGATATGCGATATATTCCCGACATTGTGAGTCGTCTTTCTCGTCCTTTGGCAATTTCAAGGGAATCATACTGAGGAATCAGTGTTTGAAAGAAGTAGGTTACTGAAGCACTGAGGCTTTACATATAAGAACGACTATAGCTTGTCGAATAGGAAGACGAACCATACATCTTATTTATGGTTGTGATGCCATTGTACAGATGAAAAACTGATGTGATAATGTCTTTAAAGGTTTTATGAACATGTAATCTCATCATAGAAACAAGGAAAAGCTGCAGTGTAGTCAGTCCACACAGTTATGTGTGAAGTGATATTTATAGAGGAAAAAACTATAAAAGAAGTTAGCAAATCAACTTCATTGTAGTGAAGGTCAGTGCGTTGTTGTGTAAGTTTTTGATTGACTTTATACAACTATAACAACAACGCACAGGAATTAAGCAAGGAATGTGCCTTAGGGCCGGCCGGGTTGGCCGAGCGGTTCTAGGCACTACAGTCTGGAACCGCGCGACCATGCCTCGGGCATGGATGTGTGTGACGTCCTTAGGTTAGTTAGGTTTAAGGAGTTCTAAGTTCTAGGGGACTGATGGCCTCAGCAGTTAAGTCCCAATGTGCTCAGAGCCATTTGAACCATTTTCTTGTCCCTTAGGCCTATATATCCCTCCAGTTACGAGTGCAAAGACAATGTTTTGACTTATTAGAGCACGCGTAGAAGCACTTCTTGTGCTCCATTGAAACGTGGCATTCAAATTTTCTTGCTTTTATCATTAATTTTGATATTGGTTAGTAGTTTAGAAAATTAGAACTGTGGGGTTTCTCATAATATAATATTTATTAAAGATCTTGGACTACAGTGGCTCGTAGTAAAGTGGCCTACGTCAGTTCGTTTCTTTAATGTGATGAAGGACTCACTGATTTCTGAATGCTTTTGCGTGCATGGTAAGACACAACGCTTCGCAGCTGAGATGGGTCAATAGAAAATGTTACAGAGAACAGCACTTTGCGTGGCAACCAGAGGGACAGGCATTGGTATCGTGGAACTGGGACTGCGTATCGTCCCAGAGGGTTGTCGGGTTTACAACTTCGGGCAGTTGTGGGGGCCATCACGGGGTGGAGAGGTGTCATGAGCTGCGCGAACTTTCTGTTTTCTCATGTTTTTCAGACAGGCTTTGTTGGTAGGCATCGGCCCCTTTGGAAAACACAAGGTGAACGAAGTAATGGGCTAATCCGTTGAGCGGAAATTCATAATTTCAGTGGCTCTCTGATGTGGGAGTAACTCCACGGACTTTTTTTGCAATATGGTTGGAATCTGAAGGTGATATCCTGTTTTGGTGAAGACTCTATGTTGATGGGGAAACCTGGATATTGGGTCACAGTGTTTTGTAAGTTTCCTGTTGTTAATGCTCAGACACTGTTCATCACGAAAAAGGAGTGCAGAGAGTAAAGGAAAGCCAAATTTTACCACTGATGCGCAGACTTCGGCCGGTTGTGGTCTGTAGAGTTTCATGGGTAGTGGCACTTCATTGAGGTTCGTTGGCAGACTTCTGTCGAAGTGCAGAGGAATGTATCTTAACAGACGACCAGAGAACGGTGTTGCAGACATCATGATGGGCTCTTGTTTTCTCCAGTCAGCCGTCTCCATAGCAGCATTCATGTATGATGAGCATTAAAAGTGGCACCGATGAACTAGTTCATTCTATTCATTATTTGAGGAATTTCATACAATCGCCCATCTCAGGTTGAACGTTTATGTATTAAACGTGTGATCGATTTAATCAGTTAATAAGCTTTGAGTCACAGTGTTTTTTGGCAGGAATCTGTGGCGTTAAATTTGAGTCTCAGATCGGGATTCGAGTTAAATGGGTGCAGTTTTCCAGGTAGTAGAGAAACACTGCTAGCCATAATAATGTATAATTAGAAAATTTATACAGATAGAACTTATCAATTGTTTCACTCTCTTCCTCATGACTACCATATGATGCGCCCGCCTTGCTGGCCTCGCGGTGTAACGCGCTGCTTCCCGCGTAGGAAGGCGTGCCGGTCCCCAGCATGAACCCGCCCGGCGGATAAGTGTCGAGATCCGGTGTACCGGCCAGCCTGTTTATGGTTTTTAAGGCGGTTTTCCACCTGCCTCGGTGAATGCGGGCTGGTTCCACTTATTCCGCCTCAGTTAAACTATTTCGGCGATTGCTGTGCAAACACTGTCTCCACGTACGCGTACACCACCATTACTCTTCGACGCAACATTTGGGGTTACACTCGTCTGGTATGAGACGTTCCCAGGGGTCCCGAGGATCCAGGGGGTTTACTGGGGCCCGCACCGCACAATAACCCTGGGTTTTGTGTGGGGGGGGGGGCGGTGGGGCGGGTGGACTGATGTGGCCTGTTGTGAGGCTGTAAACCACTGACGACTACGGCGGGACGAAGCTTCTCTGTCGTTTCTAGGTCCCCGATTCAATACACAATGCACACACCGTATGACTCTCAATGTTTTAATGAAATAAATGAGAATGTTTAAACAAAATATTGGTTTTATAAGTTATCCTCCAGCCATATTAATTGTTATTGAAAGTCTTCCACTATTGATCTATATCTAGGGTCTAAAATCGGGTTACCCATCTAAAACTCTGCAGATGTAAACTGATAAGGTATATCTTAGAGAAGTAGCAGGCTCACAATTAGTTTCCTGGGTTGGGAAATAGAAACACGAAGTGGGGATTTTGCACCATATGTAAATAGAATGGGGAGAAACTCTCTTATTTTGTACAAATATGACTGCTTGAACTTCATAGCGTTTTTCAATGTAGATGTGAAAGATATAGTGACAGAAGCTTTCGTCGGCAATGGGTGAACTATAAGTTTTTATTTTTTTTAATTATCTATGTAGCTTTACACAGACAAGAAAGTAGCTTAGTCGTGTGTATTATTACACTGTCTTAGAAAAAAGCTGAAACACGTAAAAGACATGATCAGATGTCAATACAGTTTCGTACATATACGCACTATTGAACTGTATGTAAATGTTTAGACCTGAAGTTCTCTGGTACAGCAAAGCAGTCACGAGAGTGCATTAGGATTGTCACTGGGCCTAGTAGAGTACATAACGGGTGTGAACAGCGTCATATGTTCAGTGAGGATTGTGAAGGACAGGGAAATCAGGCGCACTCGTCTGACACAGCGTTATGTTCACCTGACAGAATTTGAAGGCGACCTCATTGTAGTTCTCCATTTGACCATCTGATGTCATGTGCGGAATTTGGTTGTGACAGCGGCCCGATGTTGGACTGCATGGATACGTGAATGACAGCATACTTTATCGTCAAGGTTTCGATCGGCCACGTCTCATCACCACAGTGGAGGATGGCCATTATCGCTGTGTTGTGCACGAAGCAGATCATAGCCCATTCACACCTGCGCCTGCCAGCCAAGAACAAGTAATGGCGTCCCTTCAACGTCGCGTGTCATCCTGCACCATTGGTTGGAGACTAGCAGCAGTCGGGTTTGAGAATTAATGTCCCGTGCGTAGGTAGCAGTTAACATTACACCACAGATATCTGCGTCTGGAGTGCTGCCATAAAAGGGCAACATGGCTGCTGATTAACGGCATCGCACTGTGTTCTGTGATGAATCGCGATTCGGCACTCCCAAGGACGGCCATCGTCGGCAGGCGTGGTGGCGATCTGGGCAGAAGTCCTATTTTTCCAATGTTACTGAGAGATGCACAGTGCCGGCAGCGGTGGCCGAGCGGTTCTAGGTGCTTCAGTCCGGAACCGCGCGACTGCTACGGTCGCAGGTTCGAATCCTGCCTCGGGCATGGATTTGTGTGATGTCCTTAGGTTAGTTAGGTTTAAGTAGTTCTAAGTTCTAGGGGACTGATGACCTCAGAAGGTAAGTTCCATAGTGCTCAGAGCCATTTGAACCATTTTTAGATACACAGTGTTATTCCTGTCTTCACGGTGTGGGAAACCATAGGGTTTGACTTGAAGTCAGAGTTGGTAGTGATTGACGGAAGTCTGGCGATACAACGATGGATAACAGACTTCTTGCGTTCTCACGTGTCACCTCTCATGCGACAATATTGTGGTACCATTTCTATGAACTATCTGCGTGATATTCTACCCAGCAGGATCCCCAGATATGTCATCAGTAACACCTGTGTGGGAGCAGCTTGGACGTAAGCTTCTTTCCAATGTCAGTATCCAGGATACGAAGGATCATTTACAACAGACGTGGTCACCTTGCCTCAGGAGAGGATACGACGGCCTTACGACACCCTTCTCCACCGAAGCAAACCATGCTTGAGGCCACATTAGGTGCAACATTATACTGATTGGTGGAGTCATATTGCCAGTTCTTTCTAAATTTGATTCGATTTTGTAATCATTGAAATAATATGATATACCTTCTCAATCTGTGAGGTTTCATTTCGTTTCCTCCTCCTCTGCTTATGGGTACTTCATTCAGGCAATTTGCATGTTATTGGTGGTCTAGAAATAGAAACACAATAGAGAGTTGCATGAATCCTTTATAAATCCGGAAGAACCATGGGTGTCTGTTCGCCTGTGTCGACAACGTCTAGATTTGCGCGGCGAGTCACGGCGCCGCGCCTCCGTAAACGGCCCATAAGTCTGTGCGCTGTTGGAACACGTGGCGGCGGCCTAGTCTGCCACACACGTCCAGAAATAGCGTAGCTGCCGCTGCAATATCGGAGCCGGCATATTAACAGCGCGTAAGCGCCGCCGCTGCGCCAATATGGACCACGGGGCTGGGCCGCGCGGTGCGGTGCGAGATATTGCAGCCGGTGAGCGGCGGGGCGGCGAGGGGCAGGAATGGGGGGTCCTCCTTGCCGGCAGGTCGCTGGGTAAGGAGCCCGGGGAGGGGCCGGCGAACGTGGGCTCCCGCAGGACGATATCGCAAAGGGGCAAGAAACCCGCTGATCCTTAAGCATCCTGCGCTTCTTGCTTTGGAAGAGACCGTTCAGAGAGGTAGCTATTGTGATTGCTTCAGGATGAAAAGGCCGCTGAGTGAATGTGAAAATCATTCCCACACATTCCCACAGGTCTCCACCTGTCCATTGTGAATGATATCCCACAAACAACATGACTTTTCAGTGCATAATGACATACAAATTTATTGATGAAATATATATATATATACAACTGTCGTATGTATAAAGCGGAGTTTATGTGTGTTTATGTCCAGGATCTCTTCCCAAACTCCTCGACTGCTTTCAGTCAAATTTGCCACTGAAACATCAAGCTGCACAGTTATCAGTGCCGTGGAGTTATAGCCACCTAGTACCAATACCTGCACAGATAGGGCAAAAACGTATTTTTCTAGTCATCAGATTATATGCTGTCCTATATGAGAGGCATGTTGTATAGGAAGAGCATCAGTTTCCTGATCACCCTGCTTTGTAGATCAGTGTACAAGTCAGGAGCAAGAAAGTGTTTTACAAGAGCTAGGCTGCCTTGCACAACAGGCATGCTATGTTGGAATAGTATCAACTTGCTTTATTGATATGTTTTGCATGGCAGCCTATAAATAGGCAGCAAGAAACGGTTTTCCAGCCCCCAGTATTTAGCCTGCCCTGCATGATAGGTGTGTTGTGTTGGACTAGTGTCAGTCTGAATGGTGGATCGATAGGAAGAGAGGCAGGCAGGAGGGGATGCAATGAGAGAATGGGGAAGGAGGGTAGAGATAATGACAGGGGGAGAAGGAGCAGGGCAGAGAGTATTTAAAGAGGAGACAGGGACTGTGGACGACGAGAAGGTGAACACTGTAAAGAGGGGGAGAGGAAGTGGACGGAGAGAGCGGCTAAAAGAGATAGATGGGGAGAGGGGTGTGGAAGGGATGAACAGAGAGAGAGGTCTGAGGACATGTAAATAGACAGGGAAGGGAGGGTACACAGAGAAGGGTGAGGAGGAGGTGTACACAGAGATCGGTAGGTGGAGATGATCAGAGAGAAGGGGAGGATGAGATGGATAGAGAGAGGAAGGGGGAAGAGATGAAGAGACAAGTAGAGTGAGGATGAGGAGATGGACAGTGGCAGGAGGATGAGTTGGACAGATTAACAGAGGAACAGCTAAAAACAGAGAGAGGACAGGTGGTGTGTGCAATATTGTGTCGAACACATATTCAGGCCAAGATGTGAGGAAAAAGCTAGTCAGTGAGCTTATATACGGAAATCAGACACCAAGGAGAGAAATGTTTCGAGGTAAAATATGGAAAGAATAGAAGGAAAGATAAATTCAAATACCTAGAAGAATGGATCGAAACCAATGAAGTGGATATAGAGACAGTCAGGGGAAGAACCAAAACATTAGACTTTGCTTACAAACTAACACTGAACAGGAATAAAAAAAGCGAGTAATATCGTATAATACTAAAATCAACCACTATAATTCAGTTGAAAAAACCAGGAGGATTCTACACTTCGGTGTGTATTATTCTAAATAAAAAGCGAAAGCTGGAAGAAGTTGAAAAGGAGGAAAGGGAGATTCTCAGGAAAATTCTGGGATTTCAGAAGACAACTGATGGAACTTGGAAGACTAGGAGAAATGAGGAGCTCAACAGGTGCACCAACAATTAACAGACTCAATGCGGAAACAATGACTGAAATTTTATCGATTACTAGCAAAAATAAACGAACATCGACTGACAGCAACATTTTTAATTATATAACACCATTAAAGATCGCTTCTATCTGAATGGAAGAGGTCCAAAGAGGTGCACAAGAAACTGGCTTGTCACTTGACATGATTCGAAACAGAGAAGAATTCAGAAACAAAGTCAACAGTATAAAATCATTTGAAGAGAAATGTCCATACACCACATTTCCCAGGAGGAGAGAAAGAGAAGAAGTAAGTTAATGAAAAGGCTTTGGGAAGACACGAAAAGAAAAGCCAGAAAGCCTTAAGTTCTTCACAGTCCACAGTTGGCCAAATTCGGAAGAAAAAGAGAATTGTCGCGTATTCTAGCTATGGTTATATTCGAAATATATTACCCTTATGCTCTCCACGACTTTTCAGGCACATTCTCATTCCTTCGCTGAAACTTTCCATAACCCTTTCGTCTTACTTGCATCAGTAGTTCTGAAGTTACATGCTGAGTGTCGACTTTGAGCTCAGGACTTCATCGCTGTTTGCTGGCGTACGCACGAGTTTTCAAATGCCCCCACAGAAAGAAATCACATGGTGTCAAAACACAAGCTCTGGGTGGTCAATTCAGTTCACCGTTATGAGAAATCACCCGGCCAGGGAAATTCTCTCGTAACAAGTTCACTGCTGCAACCCATGTGTGACAGGATGCGTCATTTACCGAAACTGAAACTCTTCAGTATTAATACAATCCGGTTCATAGCAGAAACACTCTCATTCCATACGGTGGTGGTGTTCGTCGTCCTCTGTTAAATTGTTTCTGGCGTTATCTTGGAAAGAGTACGGCCCAATTACGTCTCCAGACCAAATGCCAAACTATACAATTGCTCGTTGTAGCTGTAATGTATCCTCAGTAATTCCTCGAGGGTTTTCTATGTCCCAAAACCTGCAGTCCTGTTCACAAAGCCATTCAACAGAAAGTGTGCACTATCAGTGAATATTATTTTCTTGATGAAATTATTGTCTGCTCTTTATTTCGATCTTTGTTTGAGGAAATACTTGGAGTTTTTCGAGATCTTTTGGCTTAAACTTTTGTGTCAGTTGGATTTTATAGGCGAGAAGGTGCAGATCATCTTCCAGAATTCATTGCTTGCTGGTTCTGGAAATATAAAATTATTGTGAACGTCGACGGATACAGTCCATCACCAACATTATCACACATGATGGCGATCTTTTCCGCAGAATGACTAACACAAGGACACTCAGAGCGTTTAATGCCCACAAATGAACCAGTTTTCTCAAATTCAGCTATCAGTCTCCTCACTGTTGACTTATTTGGTGCATTATGGTAGTCGAACATTCCACTGAGGTTGCGAATAGCCTCTGCATAATATGCACCACATTTTTATAAGTTTTCACTATGACAACAAACTGATCCGTCGTGAAGCGCTGCATTACTAAGCACAAAGAAAACAGATAAAAGCGTGCAACGTTCAGTTCTGCCACCTCGTTAGAACAAATAATTTCAAAAGTTGCATCCAAAGAATGATATGGTGTGATGAAACATAATAACGCTATTTGTTACTTATGATATGCCGACATTTGTTAATTCAGAATTCAAATACAGTTATCAGATAGAGTACATTTAGAAATGCCAATTGTCGGGAGTGGAATCTCCCACAGGTCAGTTACATCCTGAAGAGTCCATCGAGGAAACCAGAAGGGGAAACTAGCAAACACAACAAAAATCTGTAGAACATTCGGGGCCAAATCCGTGGCACACGTGGTTGATGACAAGACGAGCAGGCCAGTGAGTATTTGAAGTACCAGGCATTAGCGAAGATTGCTGTCTAGTACCGCCGTTACACGCAGTCGTCAACAAGGAGCGTGACCCAAGACACGGGGACCTGTCCTCGTGATCCACCAAGCCATGCCTTATCCGTAATAGTCGTCACCAGCTACAACGGTAATACTGATTTATCGTGTTCATCAATAATTTTAGCAGACACCTACTAACAACAAGTGGAAACCGAGGTGATTTAAAGACAGGATAGCCAAGCGCGTTAAATCGCCGCTCTCAGGATATGGGGGATCAAGTCTACCCCAGACTGAATCCGCCTGCCTCGCGGACTATTGGTAGGTGCTGGTGAGGTGGCGAGGCTGAATTTGGTTTCAGGTGGTTTCCCACATCCAGCTAGGTAAATACCGAGCTAACACTCGTGCTCGGCCTCGGATACACGTTATAAAACAGTCAGAAAACGTTACGGACATGAACATGGGTTTACTCTAGATGCAGACAGTTATGCTACACGGATTACGTCCCAGAGAGGGCTGGTAGAGTCAGGAAGGGAATCTGGCTACCAAATACTACTAACATTGCTTAAAGCCCTGTAACAATGCAATCCCGGCAACGAAACGAAAAAAAACAACAAAAGAAGAAAATCGAGGTGGTTACAGAGCACGATTATTGAGGAAAGGAATGGGTTGCGTGGATTAGGAATAATCCCGGCAATTGGCTAAATCGATTTACAGAAACCATGTTGTTGTTGTTGTTGTTGTTGTTGCGGTCTTCAGTCCTGAGACTGGTTTGATGCAGCTCTCCATGCTACTCTATCCTGTGCAAGCTTCTTCATCTCCCAGTACTTACTGCAACCTACATCCTTCTGAATCTGCTTAGTGTATTCATCTCTTGGTCTCCCTCTATGATTTTTACCCTCCACACTGCCCTCCAATGCTAAATTTGTGATCCCTTGATGCCTCAGAACATGTCCTACCAACCGGTCCCTTCTTCTTGTCAAGTTGTGCCACAAACTCCTCTTCTCCCAATTCTATTCAATACCTCCTCATTAGTTATGTGATCTACCCATCTAATCTTCAGCATTCTTCTGTAGCACCACATTCCGAAAGCTTCTATTCTCTTCTTGTCCAAACTATTTATCGTCCATGTTTCACTTCCATACATGGGTACACTCCGTACAAATACTTCCAGAAACGACTTCCTGACACTTAAATATATACTCGATGTTAACAAATTTCTCTTCTTCAGAAACGCATTTCTTGCCATAGCCAGTCTACATTTCATATCCTCTCTACTTCGACCATCATCAATTATTTTGCTCCCCAAGTAGCAAAACTCCTTTACTACTTTAAGCGTCTCATTTCCTAATCTATTTCCCTCAGCATCGCCCGACTTAATTCGACTACATTCCATTATCCTCGTTTTGCTTTTGTTGATGTTCATCTTATACCCTCCTTTCAAGACACTGTCCATTCCATTCAACTGCTCTTCCAAGTCCTTTGCTGTCTCTGACAGAATTACAATGTCATCGGCGAACATCAAAGTTTTTATTTCTTCTCCATGGATTTTAATACCTACTCCGAATTTTTCTTTTGTTTCCTTTACTGCTTGCTCAATATACAGATTGAATAACATCGGGGAGAGGCTACAACCCTGTCTCACTCCTTTCCCAACCACTGCTTCCCTTTCATGCCCCTCGACTCTTATAACTGCCATCTGATTTATGTACAAATTGTAAATAGCCTTTCGCTCCCTGTATTTTACCCCTGCCACCTTCAGAATGTGAAAGAGAGAATTCCAGTCAACATTGTCAAAAGCTATCTGTAAGTCTACGAATGCTAGAAACGTAGGTTTGCCTTTCCTTTATCTTTCTTCTAAGATAAGTCGTAAGGTCAGTATTGCCTCACGTGTTCCAATATTTCTACGGAATCCAAACTGATCTTCCCCGAGGTCGGCTTCTACTAGTTTTTCCATTCGTCTGTAAGGCTGTGGCTTAGTAAACTGATTATTCGGTAATTTCGCATCTGTCAACACCTGTTTTCTTTGGAATTGGAATTATTATATTCTTCTTGAAGTCTGAGGGTACTTCGCCTGTCTCATACATCTTGCTCACCAGATGGTAGAGTTTTGTCAGGACTGGCTCTCCCGAGGCCGTCAGTAGTTCTAATGGAATATTGTCTACTCCCGGGGCCTTGTTTCGACTCAGGTCTTTCAGTGCTCTGTCAAACTCTTCACGCAGTATTGTATCTCCCATTTCATCTTCATCTACATCCTCTTTCATTTCCAGAATATTGTCCTCAAGTACATCGCCCTTGTATAGACCCTCTATATACTCCTTCCATCTTTCTGCATTCCCTTCTTTGCTTAGAACTGGGTTGCCATCTGAGCTCTTGATATTCATACAAGTGGTTCTCTTCTCTCCAAAGGTCTCTTTAATTTTCCTGTAGGCAGTATCTATCTTACCCCTAGTGAGATAAGCCTCTACATCCTTACATTTGTCCTCTAGCCATCCCTGCTTAGCCATTTTGCACTTCCTGTCGATCTCATTTTTGAGACGTTTGTATTCCTTTTTGCCTGCTTCACTTACTGCATTTTTATGTTTTCTCCTTTCATCAATTAAATTCAATATTTCTCCTGTTACCCAAGGATTTCTACTAGTCGTCGTCTTTTTACCTACTTGCTCGTCTGCTGCCTTCACTACTTCATCCCTCAGAGCTACCCATTCTTCTTCTACTGTATTTCTTTCCCCCATTTGTGACAATTGTTCCCTTATGATCTCCCTGAAACTCTGTACAACCCCTGGTTTGATCAGTTTGTCCAGATCCCATCTCCTTAAATTCCCATCTTTTTGCAGTTTCTTCAGTTTTAATCTACAGCTCATAACCAATAGATTGTGGTCAGAGTCCACATCTGCCCCTGGAAATATCTTCCAATTTAAAACCTGGTTCCTAAATCTCTGTCTTACCATTATGTAATCTATCTGAAATATATCAGTATCTCCAGGCTTCTTCCATGTATACAATCTTCTTTTATGTTTCTTGAACCAAGTGTTAGCTATGATTAAGTTGTGCTCGGTGCAAAATTCTACCAGGTGGCTTCCTCTTTCATTTCTTAGCCCCAATCCATATTCACCTACGATATTTCCTTCTCTCCCTTTTTCTACTACCGAATTCCAGTCACCCATGACTATTAAATTTTCGTCTCCCTTTACTATCTGAATAATTTCCTTTATTTCATCATACATTTCTTCAATTTCTTCGTCATCTGCAGAGCTAGTTGGCATATAAACTTGTACTACTGTAGTAGGCGTGGGCTTCGTGTCTATCGTGGCCACAATAATGCGTTCACTAGGCTGTTTGTAGTAGCTTACCCGTACCCCAACTTTTTAATCATTATTAAACCGACTCCTGCATTACCCCTATTTGAATTTGTATTTATAACCCTGTATTCACCTGACCAAAAGTCTTGTTTCTCCTGCCACCGAACTCACTAATTTCCACTATATCTAATTTTAACCTGTCCATTTCCCTTTTTAAATTTTCTAACCTACCTGCCCGATTAAGGGACCTGACATTCCACTCTCCGATTCGCAGAACGGCAGTTTTCTTTCTCCTGATAACGACGTCCTCTTGAGTAGTCCCAGCCCGGAGATCCCAATGGGGGACTATTTTATCTCCGGAATATTTTACCCAAGAGGACGCCATCATCATTTAACCATACAGTAAAGCTGCTTGCCCTCGGAAAAAATTACGGCTGTAGTTTCCCCTTGCTTTCAGCCGTTCGCAGTACCAGCACAGCAAGGCTGTTTTGGTTAGTGTTACAAGGCCAGATCAGTCAATCATCCAGACTGTTGCCCCTGCAACTACTGAAAAGGCTGCTGCCCCTCTTCAGGAACCACACGTTTGTCTGGTCTCTCAACAGATACCCCTCCGTTGTGGTTGCACCTACGGTACGGCCATCTGTATCGCTGAGGCATGCAAGCCTCCCCACCAACGGCAAGGTCCATGGTTCATGTGGGGGAAGACAGAAACCATAGGAAACTTTAAACAAGAAGTACGTAACAAAGTGAGCCTAATCCCCAACCGTCGACATCGATGTTATGAGAGATGCAGTACTAGCTGAACAAAGCTGTGTAAAGAAATCGACCGTTTCACAAAAGAACCATCAACGCGTGTCCTAAATTGTTTTTAGGGATTCTCGTAATTGCATCCTAATAACCAGTTTTAGCTGCAACTGGTGGGTCTGCTGTTAGCCTTGACTGTCATCAACCGAAGTCTGATTTGAACACCATAGTTTTTAGCAGATATGAGGTGGTACGCCCTTGCGTTCCCTAGGCCTTTGGACTAACATACGTATCAAGCTGTAGTGGGGCCTGCAGTTTAGTGTGGACTCCAAACCAAGGTGAAATTCGGCATTTTCCACAATAGCTAACATTGTCAGAGGTAAAAGAAATGATAAGTGACAGTTCTGAATCCTGGGACTGAACGAGAATCGAACCTTGAGATCCAATCTCTGGCATTTCACCACTGAGCCACACAGACATTAACAAGTGGGCATGTAACCTTTAGCTTGTGGATACAAAAACTAAATAAGAAGCCACATTACAAAATGAGAATTACACAGCAGAAGATATGATTACTACTTGGGTCTTCTGGCGTGTACATCGATACGCCACTTCAACCAATGCTCCAGAACTAAGCAGTTTGCTGGTTGAGGATCATTACAGTTGATTTGAAATGGATATCATCACAAATAAACACTCCTGGAAATGGAAAAAAGAACACATTGACACCGGTGTGTCAGACCCACCGTACTTGCTCCGGACACTGCGAGAGGGCTGTACAAGCAATGATCACACGCACGGCACAGCGGACACACCAGGAACCGCGGTGATGGCCGTCGAATGGCACTAGCTGCGCAGCATTTGTGCACCACCGCCGTCAGTGTCAGCCAGTTTGCCGTGGCATACGGAGCTCCATCGCAGTCTTTAACACTGGTAGCATGCCGCGACAGCGTGGACGTGAACCGTATGTGCAGTTGACGGACTTTGAGCGAGGGCGTATAGTGGGCATGCGGGAGGCCGGGTGGACGTACCGCCGAATTGCTCAACACGTGGGGCGTGAGGTCTCCACAGTACATCGATGTTGTCGCCAGTGGTCGGCGGAAGGTGCACGTGCCCGTCGACCTGGGACCGGACCGCGGCGACGCACGGATGCACGCCAAGACCGTAGGATCCTACGCAGTGCCGTAGAGGACCGCACCGCCACTTCCCAGCAAATTAGGGACACTGTTGCTCCTGGGGTATCGGCGAGGACCATTCGCAACCGTCTCCATGAAGCTGGGCTACGGTCCCGCACACCGTTAGGCCGTCTTCCGCTCACGCCCCAACATCGTGCAGCCCGCCTCCAGTGGTGTCGCGACAGGCGTGAATCGAGGGACGAATGGAGACGTGTCGTCTTCAGCGATGAGAGTCGCTTCTGCCTTGGTGCCAATGATGGTCGTATACGTGTTTGGCGCCGTGCAGGTGAGCGCCACAATCAGGACTGCATACGACCGAGGCACACAGGGCCAACACCCGGCATCATGGTGTGGGGAGCGATCTCCTACACTGGCCGTACACCACTGGTGATCGTCGAGGGGACACTGAATAGTGCACGGTACATCCAAACCGTCATCGAACCCATCGTTCTACCATTCCTAGACCGGCAAGGGAACTTGCTGTTCCAACAGGACAATGCACGTCCGCATGTATCCCGTGCCACCCAACGTGCTCTAGAAGGTGTAAGTCAACTACCCTGGCCAGCAAGATCTCCGGATCTGTCCCCCATTGAGCATGTTTGGGACTGGATGAAGCGTCGTCTCACGCGGTTTGCACGTCCAGCACTAACGCTGGTCCAACTGAGGCGCCAGGTGGAAATGGCATGGCAAGCCGTTCCACAGGACTACATCCAGCATCTCTACGATCGTCTCCATGGGAGAATAGCAGCCTGCATTGCTGCGAAAGGTGGATATACACTGTACTAGGGCCGACATTGTGCATACTCTGTTGCCTGTGTCTATGTGCCTGTGGTTCTGTCAGTGTGATCATGTGATGTATCTGACCCCAGGAATGTGTCAATAAAGTTTCCCCTTCCTGGGACAATGAATTCACGGTGTTCTTATTTCAATTTCCAGGAGTGTAAGTAAATTACTAAGCAATGCATAATGATGCCAAAAGGCAGGACGTTCTTTAATATGGAGTACGGTGACATTGGCAACCCAAGGACAATTTAATTTGTCGCAAGTCGATAAAAATGCTTTGTTCAAGCTTTTTCATTGTCAGAACAAAACTCTGAAACTGTTCAGTCAGTATGATATAAATGTCCGGTAGCGGACTGACGGACACTAGTGGATTTTCTTTTTGACATGTGATAGATTTAGATTTTTGTAATGTGAGTTTTTATGGCAGGTAAAGTCTTTGTGTTAAAGCTGTTAACCCAGTAGTTACAAATAAAGGGGAACGGAGAGCGCTGCTAGTGCTTTCGGAAACATCTAGGGACAACAGGATGACGTTAATGACTGAAAATTACGTCAAATTTTGGTAGATTCTTTCTGGTTTCGAGCGGCTAGCGGAATTGGTAAAAACTGCGTCTTGCTTGCGAGATTAAGTTGGAGCTCACCATCTGCAGCATCGTCGATAAAACCGACTGTGTTCCTTTGTTGCAGAGCTCAAGTGAAGCGTCTGAATCGTAGACTCAGGCGGTTCTGTGACCGTGTAGGCTGCAGATTCCTTGACTTGCGCCATCGGGTGTTGGGTTTCCGGGTTCCGCTTAAAAGGTCAGGAAACCACTATACTCCGGAAGGCTACAGGGGTAGCGGGGGCTATGTGGAAGGGATTGGGCGGCTTTTAAGGTTAGAGTGTTTCAGAAAACCACAGAAAGGGCGTCCTGCCAAAAGGGGGTAAGGAAAACACAGTAAGGTAGTTTTAGCAACAATCGGTATTGTAGTCGTAAATTGGCGTAGTTGTATTGGGAAAGAATCAGAGCTCCAATCCCTGATAGAAAGCACTGAAGCTCAAATAGTTATAGGTACGGAAAGCTGGGTAAAGCTGCAAATAAGTCCTACCGAAATTTTTTCAAACGACCTAACAGCGTTCGGAAAGGATAGATTAAATACAGTTGGTGGTGGAGTGTTTATTGCTGTCAGAAGTAGTTTACCTTGTAGTGAAATCGAAGTAGATAGTTCCTGCGAAGTGGTATGGATAGAGGTTATGCTTGGCAGTCGGACTAAACTATTAATTGGATCGTTTTGCCGATCCCCCGACTCAGAAGATATAGTTGCTTAACAGTTCAAAGAAAACTTGAGTCTCATTTAAAATAGGCACCCCAATCATACAATTATAGTCGGTGGTGACTTCAATCTACCCTCGACATGCTGGAAAAATTATACGTTTAAAGCTTGCGGCAGGCATAAAACGTCATCCGAAATGGTACTAAAGGCATTCTACGAAAATTATTTTCAACAGTTAGTTCCTGTGCCCACTGAAAGCGTAAATGGTTGCGAAATCATACTTGACCTCTTAGCAACAAATAATACTGGACAAATAGTGAGTATCATGACGGATACAGGGATTAGAGACCAGAAGGCAGTTGCTGCTAGACTGACTACGGTATCACTCACAACCATCAAAAAGAAACGCAAAGTACATATATTTAAAAAAGCTGATAAAAATTCTCTTAATACCGCTTTAAGAGACAGCCTCCACTCCTTCCGTTCTCATCATGCAGGCGTAGAAAAGATGTGGAATGATTTCAAAGAGATAGTATCGACGGCAGTTGAGAGATGTATACCATGTGAACTAAGAAGTGATGGTACTGATACCCCATGGTACACAAAACGGTTCAGTTCGTTGTTGCAGCAGCAACGGGAAAAGCATGCCAAATTTAAAAGAACGCAAAATCCCCTAGATTGGCAAAGTTTTGCAGACGTTCGAAAGATAGCGAGTACTTCAATGCGAGATGCTTTTAATAATTTCCACAGCGAAACTTCGTCTCGGAAACTGGCAGAGAACCCGAAGAGATTCTGGTCATAAATAAAGCACACCAGTGGCAGGACGCAATCAATACCTTCACGGCGCGATAACAACGATGAAATCACTGATGACAGTGCCACTAAACCAGAGTTATTAAACACGGTTTTCCGAAATTCTTTTACCAAAGGAGACGAAGTAAATATTCCTGAATTCCAAGCAAGAACAACTGCCCAGGTGAGAAACATAAAAGTAGATATCCTCGGTGTAGCAAAGCAGCTTAAATCACTTAATAAAGGCAATGAGAATAAGAGAGATTAGGGCACGCACAGATACATATAGTCCGAGATTCCTCCCTCGCACAATACACAAATGGAACACGAAGAAGTCGATTATATTGGGACGATGTATTCTCTGCCATCCACTGTACTGTGCGATGTAGATTATACTTGTAAATATAGATCCTTCAGAATTTCACATTTTCCAGTGGTGTCATGAAACAAACCAAAGATTTATCTTCATTTGCTTCTAATAATTGTAAAGCCAATTTCTTCGATATGGATACAAGCATAACTATTACAGTGACATAAATTAAAAGAATGTAGCAAATGCTGTTCGCGAGATGGATAATTTTTGGTTCAACATTATCGGTTGCCGCTTAATTGCAATAAATGTATGTACATCCAGTTTCTTGCAACAGAACATGGATTTAACTTGCATCCTTAGTAAAATCAAAAGCCGCAGGCCTCTAGAAGTTCTTGCTCTGGCTGAAATTGCTGCTGTTGCCAGAGATCACAACGACGTCTCAAGTAATGGCGTCTTTTCGAAGTAGACCGCGGACCGTGGTTTGCGCCTTCGGTATAAAATTATGGAAGACAGGGAGGAACTCAAAAGGCTCGTTTAGCTGAAAATGTGCCGAATTCTTACCTAAAGGTAACTCTGCCTTGCTTGACGCTAAAATTTCCACTTTTTTATTCCACTAAGGACCATAAGAAAAAAATGGTTCAAATGGCTCTGAGCACTATGGGACTTAACATCTATGGTCATCAGTCCCCTAGAACTCAGAACTACTTAAACCTAACTAACCTAAGGATATCACACAACACCCAGTCATCACGAGGCAGAGAAAATCCCTGACCCCGCCGGGAATCGAACCCGGGAACCCGGGCGTGGGAAGCGAGAGGACCATAAGAAACGGCTAATATCGTTAGATGTTCCTGGAGTACAGCTGCGTTGTTAATCATTACCATGAGTACACCGACATATAGCAAGCTTTGAAATTTCCGTTTTAATCGATGAGATTTAAAACGAACGAACAATTAGCTGCAGCCACTCCGTTTTGTTTGTTGTTTACGTTGACATGATGCAAAAAAAGTGTAACATTTCAGAACATCGGTACAGAAATATTTTAGTTGACTGAATTACTGTAGATGGTAGCAAAATTCCTTGAAACATATTTCAGTAGGAATCATAGAAGTAACGATTTTCATGAACTCGTTTGTTGCCGTCATGAACGTAGAAAAATGAAAAGTTACATGTACACAGAAGATGCGAGAATGCAAGGGTATCTGGTGATTTTCTTGACTACGGATATTGTAAAGCACCCACAAACCGTGTGTATGGTTGTTTTGGAAGTCACGTGCAAGTTTAACTTTCGTCCCAACATCTCATTCGTCTCACTAACCGCAGCTTCGAAATTTAGACTGTTCCGTCACACTAACATTAATTACAGTTGTGGGACTGACTGAGCCATATCATTTTTCTGCGTATTTATTATGTATCCCATTGCACAGATGGTTCATACCATTTCCTGGAATTGCGTGGTACTGGAGGTTTGAATCACACTTACAGCTTATTGCAGCGGTAGCAGACGCAAGCCACGATCAGGCATTTAGTACAGAAATAAATGAATATCTAATATTACAATGATATGAGCCAAAAGCAAAGCTTAAACAGAGTTTTAGATCGTGGTCTACTAGCAGGTAATGTATGTTACACCGCCGGAGGAGAACTGAGGTGATAGGGGAA